>NW_016909599.1:0-535 GCF_001483705.2 Eufriesea mexicana
AAGCCATCTACTTGCCAGAGATTAAGTCTATTCAAAATATATAAGATGTCATAGCTTGGTGACTAGATCGCCTGATGCCTTCAATACAATAGCAAGTACAGCCATCTACTTGCCAGAGAATAGATCTATTCAAAATATATAATCTGTTGTAGCTTGGAGAATAGGTCGCCTAACGTCTTCAACCAATGGCAAGTACAGCCATCTACTCGCCAGAGAATTTTTCTATCCAAAATCTATAACCTGTTATAGCTTGGTGAATAGATCACTTAACGCCTTCTCTCCAATGGCAAGTACAGCCATCTACTTGCCAGAGAATAGGTCTATTCAAAGTCTATAACCTGTTGCAGAATGGTGAGTAGATGGCCTAACGCCTCCAATCCAATGGCAAGAACATCCATCTACTTGCCAGAGAATAAGTTTATACAAAACCTATAAGCTGCCATATCTTGGTGCTTAGATCGCATATCGCCTATAATCCAATGGCAAGTACAGCCACTTTCTTGCCAGAGAATACGTGTATTCAAAATCTATAACC
>NW_016909600.1:0-360 GCF_001483705.2 Eufriesea mexicana
TATTTATACAAGAAAGTTAGCTCACCACGATATTAGCCTAAAATGTCAATAACATTGAATATTAGAGGTAGGTTCTATAGTACTGCAATGGCTATAGCACGCCAATGGAATCGTTCCTCCTTATTTATACAAGAAAGTTCGCTCACCTAGATATTACACGAAAATGTCAATAAAACTGAATTTTCCATCCAGATACTATAGAACTGTAATTGCTACAGCACGGCAATAGTACCTTTCCTCCTTATTTATACAAGAAATTTAGCTCACGACGATATTTGTCGAAAATGTTAATAAAATTAAGTTTTCCGGACAGATTCTATAGAATTCCAATGGCTACAGCACGGTAATAGAATCTTTCCT
>NW_016909600.1:905-1165 GCF_001483705.2 Eufriesea mexicana
ATAGCACGCCAATTCGTATCTTTCCTCCTTATTTGTGCAAGAAAGTTAGCTCACCACGATATTAGTCGAAAATGTCAATAAAATTATATTTTCCAGACAGATTCTGTAGCATTGCAATGGCTATAGCTGGCCAATAGAATCTTACCTCAATATTTGTGCACGAAAACTACCTCACCACGATATTAATCGAAAATGTCTTTAAAATTGAATTTTCGAGGAAGATTCTGTAGCATTACAATGGCTACAGCACGCCAGTAGAA
>NW_016909600.1:1414-1761 GCF_001483705.2 Eufriesea mexicana
ATAGAATCTTTCCTTCTTATTTATGCAAGAAAGTCACATCACCACGATATTAGTCGAAAATGTCAATAAAATTGAACTTTCGAGACAGATTCTATAGCATTGTAATGGATATAGCGTGCCAATAGAATCTTTCCTCCTTATTAATGAAAGGATGTGAGCTGACCACGATATTAGTCGAAAATGTCAGTAAAAGTGAATTTTCCATCCAGATACTATAGAATTGCAATGGCCATAGCTGGCCAATAGGATCTTTCCTCCGTATTTATGCAAGAAAGTTACCTCACCGCGATATTAGTCGAAAATGTCAATAAAGTTGAATTTTCGAGGCAGATTCTAAAGCATTGTAA
>NW_016909600.1:1835-2887 GCF_001483705.2 Eufriesea mexicana
GTCGAAAATGTTAATAAAATTGAATTTTCCGGACATATTCTATAGAATTCCAATGGCTACCGCACGGCAATAGTATCTTTCCCCCTTATTGATACAAGAAATTTAGCTCACCACCATATTAGTCTAAAATGTCAATAAAATTACAATTTCCAGACAGATTCTGTAGCATTGCAATGGCTAAAGCACTCCAATAGATTCTTTCCTCATTATTAATGCAAGAATGTTAGCTCGCCACGACATTAGTCGAAAATGTCAATAAAATTGAATTTTCCATCCTGATACTATAGCATTGCAATGGCTATAGCACTTCAATAGATTCTTTCCTCATTATTAATGCAAGAATGTTAGCTCGCCACGACATTAGTCGAAAATGTCAATAAAATTGAATTTTCCATCCTGATACTATAGCATTGCAATGGCTATAGCACTTCAATAGATTCTTTCCTCATTATTAATGCAAGAATGTTAGCTCGCCACGACATTAGTCGAAAATGTCAATAAAATTGAATTTTCCATCCTGATACTATAGCATTGCAATGGCTATAGCTAGCCAATAGAATCTTACCTCCTTATTTATGCACGAAAGCTACATCACCACGATATTATTCGAAAATCTGAATAAAATTGAATTCTCGAGGAAGATTCTATAGCATTTCAATGGGTATAGCACGCCAAATCGTATCTTTCCTCCTTATTTATACAAGAAAGTTCGCTCACCTAGATATTACACGAAAATGTCAATAAAATTGAATTTTCCATCCTGATACTATAGCATTGCAATGGCTATAGCACGCCAATGGAATCGTTCCTCCTTATTTATACAAGAAAGTTCGCTCACCTAGATATTACACGAAAATGTCAATAAAACTGAATTTTCCATCCAGATACTATAGAACTGTAATTGCTACAGCACGGCAATAGTACCTTTCCTCCTTATTTATACAAGAAATTTAGCTCACGACGATATTTGTCGAAAATGTTAATAAAATTAAGTTTTCCGGACAGATTCTATAGAATTCCAATGGCTACAGCACGGTAATAGAATCTTTCCT
>NW_016909601.1:0-512 GCF_001483705.2 Eufriesea mexicana
AAGTAGATGGCTGTACTTGCCATTGGATTGAAGGCGTTACGCGATCCATTCACCAAGTTATAAAAGATTATATATTATGAATATACCTATTCTCTGGCAAGTAGATGGCTGTACTTGCCATTGGATTGAAGGCGTTAGGCGATCTAATCACCAAGCAATGACAGCTTATAGATTTTATTTGAATAGGCTTATTCTCTGGCAAGTAGATGGCTGTACTTGCCATTGGATTGAAGGCGTTAGGCGACCTATTCACCGAGCAACAACAGATTATATACTTTGAATAGGCCTATTCTGTGGCAAGTAGGTGGATATACTTTCCATTGGATTCGAGGCGTTGGGCGACCTATTAAATAAGCTATAACAGATTATAGACTTTGAATAGACCTATTCTCTAGCAAGTACATGGCTGTACTGGCCATTGGATTGAAGGCGATAGGAGATCTATTCACCAAGCTATAACAGATTATAGATTTTCAATAGACCTATTTTCTGGTGAGTAGATGTCTGCACTT
>NW_016909602.1:0-639 GCF_001483705.2 Eufriesea mexicana
ATGAATGTATGGATGTAAGAATATATGGATGTATGCATGCATGGATGTATGGATGTACGGATGCATATCTGTATGGATGTATGGATGGATGGATGTATGAGAGGATGGATGTATGGGTGGATGCATGCATGGATGTTTGTATGGATGCATTTACGGATGTATCTATGGATGGGTGTATGGGGGTATGCATGGATGTATGTATGTACGTATGGATGGATGAGTGCAAGGATGGATGGATTTATGGATGTATGGATGTGTGTATGTATAGATGTATGTATGGATGAATGTAACGGTGTATGTATGGATGTATGTATTGATGTCTGTATGGATGCATGTATGGATGGATGGATGGGTGGATGGATTTATGGATGTATGATGTATGGATGTATTTATGTGTGAATGTACGAATGTACGGATGTACCAATGTATGGATGCAAGGATCTCTATATGTATGTATGTATGGATGGCTGGATGTATGAGTGGATGTATGTACGGAAATATGGATGTATGTATGGTTGTATGTATGGATGTATGTATGGATGGGTGGATTTATGGATGGATGTATGTATGGAAATGTGGATGTATGGATGGATGGATGTATGGATGAATGGTTGTGTGGATGGATGGATGTATAGGTGG
>NW_016909603.1:0-499 GCF_001483705.2 Eufriesea mexicana
GTTTGTATTTATGTATGTATGGATATATGTATGGATGTATGCAAGAATGTATGTATGGATGTATGAATGGCTGAATGTACTGGTGTATGTGTGTGTCTGTGTATTGATGTGTGTATGGATGCATGGAAGGATGGATGGACTGGTGGATGGATGTATGGATGGAAGTATGTAAGGATTGATGGATGTATGGATGGGGTGTATGTTTGGTTGGATGGATGTGTGGTAGTATGGACGTGTGGATGGATGTATGTATGGATGGATGGCTGTATGGATGGGTGTAAGTGTGGATGGATTGATTAAGGGATGGGCGAATGTACGGATGTATGGATGTATGGATTCATATATGTATGAATGTATGGATGGATGGATGTATATATGTACGCATGTATGGATGGATGGAGGTAAGGGTGGATGGATGTATGGATGGATATATGTATGGATGTATGGATGTATATAGGTATGGATGTATGGACGGGTATATGGATGTATGCATGTATGG
>NW_016909604.1:0-2811 GCF_001483705.2 Eufriesea mexicana
CTCGTTCACCACGATATTAGTAGAAAATGTCAATAAAATTGAACTTTCCGGACCGACCCTATTAAACAGCAATGTCTACAGCACGCCAAAAGGATATTTCCTCCTTATTTATGCGAGAAAGTTTGCTCGCCGCGATATAATCCGAAAATGTCAGTAAAATTAAGCTTTCCAGACAGATTCTATAGCATTGCAACGGATGCAGCACGCCAAATGTATATTTCCTCCTTAATTATGCAAGAAAGCTTGCTCACGACGATATTAGTCGAAATGTCAATGAAATGGAACTTTCCAGTCAGATTCTATAGCAATGCAATGTCTATACCACTCCAATAGAATTTATCCGCCTTACTTAAGCGAGGAAGTTTGTTCACCACGATATTAGTCGAAAATGTAAACAAAATTGATATTTCCAGTCAGACTCTATTGCATATCAATGGCTATAGCACGCCAATAGTATCTATCCTCTTTATTTATGCGAGGAAGTGTGTTCACCGCGATATTAGTCGGAAATGTTAATAAAATTCAACATTCCATTCAGATTCTAATGCATTTCAATGGCTACAGATCGCCAAAAGGATCGTTCCTACTTATTTATGCAAGATAGCTTGCTCACAACGATATTAGTCGGAAATGTCTATATAATTAGTATATCCGGTCAGTCTCTATTGCATTGAAGTGGTTTTAGCAAGCCAATAGTATGTTTGCTACTTACTCATGCGAGAAAGTTTGCTCACCATGATGTTAGTCGAAAATGTCGAAAAAATTAGACATTCCAGTCAGATTCTATTGCATTGAGATGGCTATAGCACGCCAATATAATTTATCCTTCTTACTTACGCGAAGACGCTCGTTCACCACGATATTGGACGAAAATGTCAATAAAATTGAACTTTCCAGACCGACCCTATTGCACAGCAATGTCTACGGCACGCCAAAAGGATATTTCCTCCGTATTTATGCGAGAAAGTTTGCTCGCCGCGATATAATCCGAAAATGTCAATAAAATTAAGCTTTCCAGACAGATTCTATAGCATTGCAACGGATATAGCACGCCAAATGTATCTTTCGTCCTTAATTATGCAAGAAAGCTTGCTCACGAAGATATTAGTCGAAATGTCAATAAAATGGAACTTTCCAGTCAGATTCTATTGCATTAAAATGGCTATAGCACGCCAATAGTATTTATTCTACTTATTTTTGCGAGGACGCTCGTTCACCACAATATTAGTCGAAAATGTCAATAAAATTGAACTATCCAGACCGACCCTATTGCACAGCAATGTCTGCAGCACGCCAAAAGGATATTTCCTCCTTATTTATGCGAGAAAGTTTGCTCGCCACGATATAATCCGAAAATGTCAATAAAATTGAACTATCCAGACCGACCCTATTGCACAGCAATGTCTGCAGCACGCCAAAAGGATATTTCCTCCTTATTTATGCGAGAAAGTTTGCTCGCCACGATATAATCCGAAAATGTCAATAAAATTGAACTTTCCTGTCAGATTCTATAGCAATGCTATGTCTATATCACGCCATTAGAATTCATCCGCCTTACTTATGCGAGGAAGCTTGTTCACCACGATATTAGTCGAAAATGTATATAAGATTGATACTTCCAGTCGGTCTCTATTGCATATCAATGCCTATAGCACGCCAATAGTATCTGTCCTCTGTATTTATGCGAGGAAATTTGTTCACCGCAATATTAGTCGGAAATGTTAATAGAATTCCACATTCCATTCAGATTCTATCGCATTGCAATGGCTACAACTCGCCAAAAGCATCGTTCCTCCTTATTTATGCAAGAAGGCTTGCTCACAACGTTATTAGTCGGCAATGTCTATAAAATTAGTATATCCAGTCAGTCTCTATTGCATTGAAATGCTTATAGCAAGCCAATAGCATATTTCCTTCTTATTCATGCGAGAAAGTTTGCTCACCATGCTATTATTCGAAAATGTCAACAAAATTGAACATTCCAGGCAGATGCTATTCCATTGCTATGGCTATATCACGCCAGTAGAAACTTTCCCCCTCATTAGTGCGAGAAAGTTTGCACATTACGATATTTGTCAAAAATGCCAATAAAATTGAACTTTCATGTATGGTTCAGTGGTATTGCAGTGGCACAGCACGTCAAAAGTATCTCTCCTCCTTATTCGTGCATGAAAGCCTACTCACAAAGATATCAGTCGAAATTCTAAATAAAATTGAACTTTCCAGTCAGATTCTATAGCAATGCATTGTGTATATCACGCCAATAGAATTTATCCGCCTTACTTATGCGAGGAAGTTTGTTCACCACGATATTAGACGAAAATGTATATAAGAATGATCTTTCAGGTCAGACTCTATTGCATATCAATGGCTATATCAGGCCAATAGAATCTATCAGCCTTATTTATGCCAGGAAGTTTGTTCACCACGATATTAGTCGAAAATGATAATAAAAATCACCATTCCATTCAGATTCTATTGAATTGCAATGGCCACAGCACGCCAAAGGGACCGTTCCTCCTTATATATGCAAGAAAGCTTGCTTATCAAGCGATGTTAGTCGAAAATGTCAATGAAATTGGTATATCCAGTCAGTCTCTCTTGCATTGCAATGGTTATAGCATGCCAATAGTATCTTTCCTACTTATTCATGCAAGAAAGTTTGCTCACCATGTTATGATTCGAAAATGTCAACAAAATTGAACTTTCCAGTCAGATTCTATTGCATTGAAGTGGCTATAGCTCGCCAATAGAATTTATCCTACTTATTTACGCGAAGACGCTCGTTCACCACGATATTGGACGAAAATG
>NW_016909605.1:0-987 GCF_001483705.2 Eufriesea mexicana
ATCCATGCATGCATCCATCCATACATCCATCCATACAGTCATCCATACAAGCATCCATACATATGTCCGTTCTTCCGTCCATTCACCCATGCATTCGTCCACCCACACATCGATATATCCATGCCTCCGTACATACATATATTCTTACATACATACAACCATGCATGCAAACATCCGTACATCCATAACGCAAATACGGCCATACATTCATACATCCATACATACAAACGTCCATACATTAATACATCCATCCATCCATACATCCATCCATCACCATCCATACATACATCCATCCATACATCCATCCTTCCATACATCCATACATGCAGACAGCCATACATCCATACATTCATACTTCCGTACATCCGTCCAACCATACCTCAATCCATCCATACATCCATCAATCCAAACAACCGTTCATCCATACATACATTCATCCATACACCCATCCTTCCATACATACATCCAGCCATTCATCCACCCATCCATACATCCACCCATCCATACATCCACCCATCCATACATCCACCCATACATACATACATCGAACCATAGATCCACCTTTCCATACATGCATCCATCCATACATCCACCCATCGAACCATACATCCATCCATCCATACAAGCACCCATCCATAAACCCATCGATCCATACATCTATACTTCCACACATACATCCATCCATACATTCATACATCCACACATCCATAAATCCATCCTTCCATACATCCTTACATCTATCCATCCATGCATCCATCCACCAATTCATTCATCCATACATACATACATACATACATACATAAATACATCAATACATCCATACATACATCCATACATCCACACACCCGTACATCCATAAATTCGTACATCCATACGTCCATACATCCATACATCCATACATCCATTCATGCATACCTCCATCCATACATACATCCATACAATCATCCATAAAAGCATCCATACATACATCCATTCTTCCGTCCATTC
>NW_016909606.1:0-878 GCF_001483705.2 Eufriesea mexicana
ACACTGCTATCCGCGCACTTCTGCGCTCCACGGTGTACTGATATTTTCTGCTTGGCAATGGGAGGCCAGCAATCGTGGCCTTGACGCGTTAGGTTGGGTTACACACCGTTTGTGTTTGCTATGTTAGGTGAGGTTAGGCTAGGGTATCTTCCACTTTTGTGCTTTGCACTGCAATGCTGTTGACTTCTGCGCTCTACTCTGCTATAGTATATTCAGCTTTTTTCTGGGGAGGCCAGAAATAGAATTCGCAGTGCTTTATTTTGAGATAGGTTGCGTCCGGTTGTGATACGGTTGGTTAGACTAGGAGAGGCCTGGCCTCGACTTTGTGCCATACAGTGCAATGCTGCGGATTTCTGCGATCTACTCTGCTTTAGTACACTCTGCTTGGCTCTGGCGTGGCCAGGAATACCGTTCTCGTCACGCTATGCTGAGTTACACTACGTTCGGGTAGGTTAGGTTAGGTCAGGTTAGGTTAGGATATCTTCTACCTTCGTGCTTGCACTGCAATGCGGTCGGTTTCTGCAGTCTACGGTCCACTAGTATGTGCTGCTTTGCGCTGGGTTGGCCGTCAATAGTGGTCTTGGCACACTAGGGTCCTTTATGGTACGTACTGTTATGGTACGTTTGGTGAGGTCAGGATAGGATAGCTTAGACTTTTGTGCTATTCACCGCACTCCGCGCGAATCTGCGCTCTAGTGTGGTATAATTCCTGCTTGGCTCTGGGGAGACCAGCAATTGTGCTCTGCGCACGCTAGTTTGAGTTATGTTACGTTCGGTTATGATCGGCTAGTTTGAGCTCGGTCAGGTTAAGTCTCCGCACGCTAGTTTGAGTTATGTTACGTTCGGTTATGATCGGCTAGTTTGAGCTCGGTCAGGTT
>NW_016909607.1:0-208 GCF_001483705.2 Eufriesea mexicana
TCTGCGCTCTGCTCTCCTCTAGTATGTTCTGCTCGCCTCTGGTGAGGCCAGCAATTATGGTCCTAGCACGTTACGTTGAGTTAGGCTACGTTTGGCTGTGTTACGTTTGGCCAGGCTATGCTAGCATATCTTCGACTTTTGTGATATAAACAGCAATGCGTTGGATTTGTGGGCTGCACTGTGCTCTCCTATATTCGGCTCTGCCATG
>NW_016909608.1:0-2670 GCF_001483705.2 Eufriesea mexicana
CGAGGAAACCCTAACCTAACCTTGCATAACCTAAGCTAACCAAACGTAGAATAGCTCAATATAACGTGCTGCGACCGCTGTTGATCGCCTTCATGGATACAAGCAGAGCATATTGGAGCACATAAAGCGCTGAAATCCGCCGAATACCAGTGTACAGCACGAAAGGCAATGTAGCATATCCTAGCCTTGCCAAACGTTACTGAGCCAAACGTATCCTAACTCTAACTGAAATGACGAGGCCACTATTGCTGGCCTCCACAACGACATGCAGAATATAATAGAGCACAGTAGAGCGCAGGTGCCCACTGCTTTGATGTGAATAGCATCGCAGTCGAGGATATCCCAACCTAACCGGACCGAACCTGGCCTAACCAAACGTAACATTACTGAGCCTATCCTGCTGAGATCACTACTGCTGGCCTCCCCAGAGGCAAGCAGAAAATATTAGAACGCGGTAGGGCACAGCAATCCACAGATAGCAGTGTGCAGCACAAAGGCCTCATCTGTCACATCCTAACCTCGCCAAAGGTAACATAACGGGACGTAGCATAGTTCAGGATAACGTGCCGGGACCACTGTTGCTGGTCTCGCCAGAGCTAGCCAGAAAGTACTAGAGCACAGCAGACCGCAGAGATCGACTGCATTGCGGTGTATAGCAAAAAAGTCAAACATATGCTGACATAACTTGACCTAACCTAACCCAACCAAAACGTAGCATAGCTCAACCTAAGGCGCCTACAACACTATTGCCGGCCACCCCAGAAACAAGCAGAATATAATAGAGCACACTGGAGCGCCGAAGTTTCCCTAAAAGCAGCGTATAGCACAAAAGCCAAAGCTACCCTACCCTAATGTATCAAATCTTCAAAATGCCGAACGTAACATTACTCAACCTAACGTACCCCGACCAGTATTGCTGGCCTGCCCAGATTCGAGCCGATATTACTAGAGGACAGTAGAGCGAATGAGTTCATAGAACCGAAGTGTACAACCCCATAGTCATATCCATCCAGGGCTACCCCAAGCTAACATAACCCACCCAAACGTAGCCTACATCGACGTAATGCACAACGGCCACTATTGCTGGACTCTCCAGGTCTAGGTATATTGCAGTACAGCGGAGTGGGGCGCATAATTTCGCCGAAAATCAATGTGTACCACGAAAGTCGCATCTACGAAGACGTAACACAAGCTAAGGTAACGTAGCCAAACGTAGCCTGACCCAGCACAACGTACCGAGACCAATATTCCTGGCCTGCCGGAGCCGAGCAGGGCGTATTGGTGCACATTAGAGCGCAGAAATCCACCGAAAAACAGTGAATAACACTAAAGTCAGAATAGCCTATCCTGACCAAGCCGAACATAACGTACCCAAGCGTAACCTAACTCAACCTAGCATTACAAGACCACCATTGCTGGTCAACACAAAGAAAAGGAGAATGTACTAGAGCACAGTAGAGCGCAGGATCCCACCTCACTGCAGGGAACATCACAAATGCCGAAGATGTCCTAACCTAATCTGTCATAACCTGACCTAGCCAAACGTAACATATCAAAAACTAACGGGCCGAGATCACTATCTCCGGCCTCCCCAGAGCCAAGCAGAAGACATTAGAACACAATAGAACGCAGGAATCCGCGGATAGCAGCGTATAGCACAAAAGACTGGACTATCACGTCCTGACCTCACCAAACGTAACATACACGAAGGTAGCATAGCTCATCCTAACCTCCCGAGACCACTGTTGCTGGCCACGCCAGAGTCAAGCAGAAATACTAGAGCACACTGGAGCTCAGACGTCCACCGGTGAGCAGTGTTTCGCATAAAAGCGAAAGCTACCCTGTCCTAATATATCCAACACTAACATAACCGAACGTAACATAATAACACCTAACGTACCCGACCACTATTGCTGGCCCCTACAGAGTCGAGCAGATCTTACTAGGGGACAGCAGGGCAAAAAAGTCCATAGAATAGCAGTGTACAGCACAAAAGTCATACTTGTCCAGTCCTAGCCCAAGCTAACATAACCAAACCAAATGTAGCCTACCTGAACGTAACGTGCCGCGGCAGCTACTGCTCACCTACCCACAGTCGAGCAGAGAATAGTAGAGCACAGCAGATCACAGAAATCCACCGAACAACAAGGTATGGCACGAAAGTCAAAGCCTTCCTGACGGAAGATAACCTAACCTAGCTTGACCTGTCGTAACATAACCCAACATAACGTGCCGCGACCGCTATCGATGGCCTTGGTAGAGACAAACAGAAGATACTAGAAGGCAGTAGGTCGCAGAAATCCGCGGACAGCAGTTTATACCACAAAAGCCTAAACCATTCAATCATAACCTGACCAAACGTAACATGACCGTACGTAGCATAGGTCAACCCAACGTGCCGACATCACTATTGGTGGCATTCCCAGGGCTAAGCGTAATATATTAGAGCACAGTACAGCACAGAAATAGTCCAAATAGCAGTGTATAGCACGAAAGTCTAAGTGAACCTGACCGAGCTTAAACTAACGTGATACAACGAACCGTAACCCAACCCTACTTAACGTGACGAGACCACCATTGGTGTCCTCCACAAAGAAAAGCTGATTGTACTAGAAGACAGTAGTGCGCTGAAAGCCACCGCATTGCAGTGAATAGCACAAAAGTCAGACA
>NW_016909609.1:0-1046 GCF_001483705.2 Eufriesea mexicana
CCAACAGAATCTTTCCTCCTGATTTATGGAAGAAAGTTAGCTCACCACCATATTAGTTGGAAATGTCAATAAAATTGATTTTTACAAACAGATTGTTTGGCATTGCAATGGCAATAGCACGCCAATAGAGTCTTTCCGCCTTATTTACGCATGAAAGGTAGATAGCCACGATATTATTCCAAAGTGCAATAAAATTGGATATGCGGGGCACATTCTATATCATTGCAATGGTTATACCAAGCCAAAAGAATCTTTCCTCCTTATTTATGCAAGAAAGGTAGCGCCCCACAATATTATTCGAAAATGTCAATAAAATTGAGTTTTCCGGTCAGATTCTATAGCATTGCAATGGTTATAGCTTGGCAATATAATCTTTCCTCCTTGTTTATGCAAGAAAGTTAGCTCACCACGATATTAGTCGAAAATGTCAATAAAATTGAATTTTCCAGCCAGATTCTGCAGAATTGCAATGGCTACAGCTCGCCAATAGCATCCACCCAGCTTATTTAGGCAAGATGGATAGCTCACCACTTTAATAGTGGAAACTGTCAATGGTATTGAACTTTCCAGCCGGATTCTATATCATAGCAAAGCCTATAGCACGCCAAAATAATCTTTCCTCCTTATTTATGCAAGAAAGGTAGCGCACCAAAATATTATTCGAAAATGTCAATAAAATTGAATTTTCCGTCCAGATTCTATAGCATTGAAATGGTTATAGCTTGCCAATGTAATCTTTCCTCCTTGTTTATGCAAGAAAGCTAGCTCACCACGATATTTGTCGAAGATGTCAATAAAATTTAATCTGCCAGGCACATTCTACATCAATGCAATGGCTATAGCACGCCAGCAAAGTCTTTCCCCCGTATTTATCCAAGAAAGGCAGCTCACCACAATATCAGACGAAATTGTCAATAAAAATGAATTTTCCAGCCGGATTCTGCAGAATTTCAACGGGTATAGCACGCCAATAGAATCCTTCCTCCTTATGTATGCAAGAAAGTTAGCTCACCGCGATATTAGTCAAAAATGTCAATAAAATTATA
>NW_016909609.1:1841-2935 GCF_001483705.2 Eufriesea mexicana
CCAAGAAAGGCAGCTCACCACAATATCAGACGAAATTGTCAATAAAAATGAATTTTCCAGCCGGATTCTGCAGAATTTCAACGGGTATAGCACGCCAATAGAATCCTTCCTCCTTATGTATGCAAGAAAGTTAACTCACCGCGATATTAGTCATAAATGTCAATAAAGTTATATTTTCCAGACAGATTCTTCTGTACTGCAATGGCTATAGCACGCCAAAAGGACCTTTCCTCCATACTTATGCAAGGAAGCTACCCCACCACGATGTTAGTCGAGAATGTCAATAAAATTGAATATTCCATCCCGATTCCGCAGCATTGAAATGGCTATAGCACGCCAAAGGGATCTTTCCTCCATACTTATGCAAGGAAGATAGCTCACCACGATATTAGTCGAAAATGTCAATAAAATTGAATTTTCCAGCCAGGTTATGCAGCATTGCAATGGTTACAGTTTGCCAATATAATCCTTCCTCCTTGTTTATGCAGGAAAGTTAGCTCACCGCGATAATATTCGAAAATGTCAATGAAATTGAATTTTCCAGCCAGGTTATGCAGCATTGCAATGGCTATTGCACTCCGCACGAATCTTTCCTGCTTACCTATGCAAGGAAGTTAGCTCACCGCGATATTAGTCGAAAATGTCAATAAAATTGAATTTTCCAAGAGGATTCTATTGCATTGCAATGCTTATAGCACGCCATTAGGATCAATCCTACTTATTTTTGGAAGAAAGGTAGCGCACCACAATATTATTCTAAAATGTCAATTAAATTGAATTTTCCGGCCAGATTCTATAACATTTAAATGGTTATAGCTTTCCAATATAAACTTTCCTCCTTGTTTATGCAAGAATGTTAACTGACCACGATATTTGCCGAAAATGTCAATAAAATTGAATCTGCCAGGCACATTCTATATCATTGCAATGACTATAGCACGCCTGTAGTGTCTTTCCCCATTATTTATGGAAGAAAGTTATCTCACGACGATATTATTCGAAAATGTCAATAAAATTAAATTTTCCAGTCAGATTCTTCTGCATTGCGGTGGATATAGCACTCCAAAAGGACTTTTCCTCCTTACGTATGCAAG
>NW_016909609.1:3787-4847 GCF_001483705.2 Eufriesea mexicana
CAATAGCTCTCCGAACGGATCTTTCCTCCTTACCTATACAAGGAAGTTAGCTCACCACGAGATTAGACGAAAATGTCAATAAAATTGAATTTTCCAGCCAGATTCCATGGCACTGCAAAGCCTATAGCACGAAAATAGAATGTTTTCTACTTATTTATGCGAGAAGGTTAACTCACCACGATATTAGACGAAAATGTCAATAAAATTGAATTTTCCATCCAGATTCTATAGCATTGCAGTGGCTATAGCTCGCCAATAGAATCCACCCTGCTTATTTAGCAAGAAGGGTAGCTCACCACTTTAATAGTCGTAGCTGTCAATGAAATTGTACTTTCTAGCCAGATTCTATAGCATAGCAAAGCCTATAGCACGACAATAGAATCTTTCCTCCTTATTTGTGCGAGAATGTCAACTCACGGCGATATTAGCCGAAATTGTCAATAAAATTGAATTTTCCTGCAGGGTTCTACTGCATTGCAATGGCTATAGCACGCCAAAAGTATCTTTCCTCCATACTTAGGGAAGGAAGCTGGCTCACCACGATATTAGTCGAAAATGTCAATAAAATTGAATTTTCCAGCCAGATTCTGCAGAATTGCAATGGCTATAGCTCGCCAATAGCACCCACCCAGCTTATTTAGGCAAGAAGAATAGCTCACCACTTTAATAGTCGAAACTGTCAGTGGTATTGAACTTTCCAGCCAGATTCTATAGCATAGCAAAGCCTATAGCACGACAATAGAATCTTTCCTCCTTATTTATGCGAGAAAGGAAACTCACCGCGATAATAGCCGAAATTTTCAATAAAATTGAATTTTCCTGCCAGATTCTACTGCATTGCAATGCCTATAGCACGGAAAAAGAATCTTTCCTCCTTATTTATGCAAGAAAGGTAGCGCACCAAAATATTATTCGAATATGTCAATGAAATTGAATTTTCCGTCCAGATTCTATAGCATTGAAATGGTTATAGCTTGCCAATATAATCTTTCCTCCTTGTTTATGCAAGAAAGTTATCTCACCACGATATTTGTCGAAAATGTCAATAAAATTGAATCTG
>NW_016909609.1:4974-9277 GCF_001483705.2 Eufriesea mexicana
GTCAGATTCTTCTGCATTGCGGTGGATATAGCACTCCAAAAGGACTTTTCCTCCTTACGTATGCAAGGAAGTTAGCTCACCACGGTATTAGTCGAAAATGTCAGCAAAATTGAATTTTCCGTCCAGGTTCTATAGCATTGAAATGGTTATAGCTTGCCATTGTAATCTTTCCTCCTTGTTTATGCAAGAAAGTTAGCTCACCACGATATTTGTCGAAAATGTCAATAAAATTTAATCTGCCAGGCACATTCTATATCATTGCAATGGCTATAGCACGCCAGTAAAATCTTTCCCCCGTATTTATCCAAGAAAGGCAGCTCACCACAATATCAGACGAAAATGTCAATAAAAATGAATTTTGCAGGTGGATTCTGCAGTATTTCAGCGGGTATAGCACGCCAATAGAATCCTTCCACCTTATGTATGCAAGAAAGTTAGTTCACCGCAACAATAGTCGAAAATGTCAATGAAATTGAATTTTCCAGCCAGATTCTGCTGCATTGCAATAGCTATAGCACTCCGAACGGATCTTTCCTGCTTACCTATGCAAGGAAGTTAGCTCACAGCGATATTAGTCGAAAATGTTAATAAAATTGCTTTTTCTAGGAAGATTCTACTTCATTGCAATGCCAATAGCACACCATTAGAATCAATCCTCCTTATATATGCGAGAAAGTCAACTCACCACGTTATTAGCAGAAAATGTCAATAAAATTGAATTTTCCATCCAGATACTATAGCATTGCAATGGCAGCAGCACGCCAATAGAATCTTTCCTCCTTATTTATGCAAGAAAGATAACTCACCACGATATTAGTCGAAAATGTCAATAAAATTAAATTTTTCTGCCAGATTCTACAGCATTGCAATGGCTATAGCTCTCCGAACGGATCTTTCCTCCTTACCTATACAAGGAAGTTAGCTCACCACGAAATTAGACGAAAATGTCAATAAAATTGAATTTTCCAGCCAGATTCTATGACACTGCAAAGCCTATAGCACGAAAATAGAATGTTTCCTACTTATTTATGCGAGAAAGTTAACTCACCACGATATTAGCCGAAAATGTCAATAAAATAGAATTTTCCATCCAGATTCTATAGCACTGCAGTGGCTATTGCTCGCCAATAGAATCCACCCTGCTTATTTAGCAAGAAGGGTAGCTCACCACTTTAATAGTCGTAGCTGTCAATGATATTGTACTTTCCAGCCAGATTCTATAGCATAGCAAAGCCTATAGCACGACAATAGAATCTTTCCTCCTTATTTATGCAAGAAAGTGAACTCACCGCGATATTAGCCGAAATTGTCAATAAAATTGAATTTTCCTGCAAGATTCTACTGCATTGCAATGGCTATAGCACGCCAAAAGTATCTTTCCTTCTTACTTAGGGAAGGAAGCTGGCTCACTACGATATTAGTCGAAAATGTCAATAAAATTGAATTTTCCAGCAAGATTCTATGGCATTGCAATGCTTGTAGCACGCCAATAGTATCTTTCCTCCTTACTTATGCAAGGAAGCTGTCTCACCACGATAATAGTCGAAAATGACAATAAAATTGAATTTTCCAGCAAGATTCTATAGCATTGCAATGCCTATAGAATGCCAACAGTATCTTTCCTGATATATGGAAGAATGTTAGCTCACCACCATATTAGCCGAAAATGTCAATAAAATTGATTTTTCCCACCAGATTCCTTGGCATTGCGATGGCAATATCACGCCAATAGAATCTTTCCACCTTATTTACGCATGAAAGATAGCTAACCACGATATTATTCCAAAATGTCAATAAAATTGAATATGCCAGGCACATTCTATATCATTGCAATGGTTGTACCAAGCCAAAAGAATATTTCCTCCTTGTTCATGCAAGAAAGGTACCGTTCCACATTATTATCCGAAAATGTCAATAGAATTGAATTTTCCATTCAGATTCAATAGCATTGCAGTGGCTATAGCTCGCCAATAGAATCCACCCTGCTTATTAAGCTAGAAGGGTAGCTCACCACTTTAATAGTCGAAACTGTCAGTGGTATTGAACTTTACAGCCAGATTCTATAGCATAGCAAAGCCTATAGCACGACAATAGAATATTTCTTCCTTATTTATGCGAGAAAGGTAACTCACCGCGATAAGAGCCGAAATTGTCAATAAAATTGAATTTTCCTGCCAGATTCTACTGCATTGCAATGCCTATAGCACGAAAAAAGAATCTTTCCTCCTTATTTATGCAAGAAAGGTAGCGCACCAAAATATTATTCGAGAATGTCAATAAAATTGAATTTTCCGTCCAGATTCTATAGCGTTGAAATGGTTATAGCTTGAAAATATAATCTTTCCTCCTTGTTTATGCAAGAAAGTTACTCACCACGATATTTGTCGAAAATGTCAATAAAATTGAATCTATCAGGCCCTGTCTATATCATTGCAATGACTGTAGCACGCCAGTAGAATCCTTCTCCATTATTTATGCAAGAAAGTTAGCTCACAACGATATCATTCGAAAATGTCAATAAAATAAAATTTTCCAGTCAGATTCTTCTGCATTGCGGTGGATATAGCACTCCAAAAGGACTTTTCCTCCTTACGTATGCAAGGAAGTTAGCTCACCACGGTATTAGTCGAAAATGACAATAAAATTGAATTTTCCTTCCAGGTTCTATAGCATTGAAATGGTTATAGCTTGCCAATGTAATCTTTCCTCCTTGTTTATGCAAGAAAGATAGCTCACCACGATATTTGTTGAAAATATCAATAAAATTTAATCTGCCAGGCACATTCTATATCATTGCAATTGCTATAGCACGCCAGTAAAATCTTTCCCCCGTATTTATCCAGGAAAGGCAGCTCACCACAATATCAGACGAAAATGTCAATAAAAATGAATTTTGCAGCCGGATTCTGCAGCATTTCGGAGGGTATAGCACGCCAATAGAATCCTTCCAACTTATGTATGCAAGAAAGTTAGTTCACCGCGATATTAGTCAAAAATGTCAATAAAATTATATTTTCCAGACAGATTCTTCTGCACTGCGGTGGATATAGCACACCAAAAGGACTTTTCCTCCATGCGTATGCAAGGAAGTAAGCTCACCACGGTATTAGTCGAAAATGTCAATAAAATTGAATATTCCAGACAGATTCTACCAGCATTGCAATGGCTATAGAACTCCGAACGAATCTTTTCTCCTTACTTATGCATGGAAGTTGGTTCACCACGAAATTAGTCAAAAATGTCAATAAAATTGAATTTTCCACGACGATTCCATAGCATTGCAATGTCTATAGCACGCCAGTAGAATCTCTCCTCCTTATTTATGCAAGAAAGTTAGCTCACCACGATATAAGCCAAAATGTCAATAAAATTGAATTTTCCAAACAAATTATATAGCATTGCGAAGGCTATAGCAAGCCAATATAATCATTCATCCTCTTTTATGCGAAAATGTCAACTCACCTCGATATTAGCCGTAAATGTCAATAAAATTGAATTTTCCAACCACACTCTATGTCATTGCGATGTCTGCAGCACGCCAATAAAATCCACCCTGCTTATTTATGCAAGAAAGGTAGCTCACCACGATAATAGACGAAAATGTCAAAAAATTGAATTTTCCTGACAGATTCTACTGCATTGCAATGGCTCTAGCACACCGAACGGACCTTTCCTCAGTACCTATGCAAGGATGTTAGGTCACCACGATAATAGTCGTAACTGTCAATAATATTGAACTTTCCAGCAAGATTCTATAGCTTTGCAAAGCCTATTCCATGCCAATAGAATCATTCATACTTATTTATGCAAGAAAGGTAGCGCACCACAATATTATTCGAAAATGTCAATAAAATTGAATTTTCCGGCGAGATTCTATAGCACTGCAATGGTTATAGCTAGTCAATATAACATTTACTCCTTGTTTATGAAAGAAATATAGCTCACCACGATATTAGTCGAATGTGTCAATAAAATTGAAATTTCCAGCCAGATTCCGCAGCATGGCAATGGCTATAGCACCACGCATGGATCTTTCCTCCTTACCTATGCAAGGAAGTTAGCTGACCACGAAATTAGACGAAAATGCCAACAAAATTGAATTTTCCACGAAGACTCAATTGCATTGCAATGCCTATGGCACGCCAATAGAATCTATTCTACTTATATATGCGAGAATGTTATCTCACCACGATATTAGCCTAAAATGTCAATAAAATTAAATCTTCAAAACAGATTCTATAGCATTGCGAAGGCTATAGCAAGCCAATAGAATCATTCATCCTTTTTTATGCGAGAATGTCAA
>NW_016909609.1:12641-15298 GCF_001483705.2 Eufriesea mexicana
GTCTACAGCACGCCAATAGAATCTACCCTGCTTACTTAGGCAAGAAAGATAGCTCACCACGATAATAGTCGAAACTGTCAATAGTATTGAACTTTCCAGCCTGATTCTATGGCATTGCAAAGCCTATTGGCACGCCAATAGTATGTTTCCTCCTTACCTATGCAAGGAAGTTAGCTCACCACGAAATTAGTCGAAAATGTCAATAAAATTGAATTTTCCAGGAAGATTCTTTTGCACTGCAATGCCTGTAGCACGCCAATAGAATCTATCCTACTTATATGTGCGAGAATGTCATCTCACGACGATATTAGCCGAAAATGTCAATAAAATTGCATTTTCCAACCGCACTCTATATCACTGCAATGTCTACAGGACGCCAATAGAATCTACCCTGCTTATTTATGCAAGAAAGGCAGCTCACAACGATAATAGACGAAAATGTCTATAAAATTGAATTTTCCAGTCAGATTCTGCAGCAGTGCAATGGCTATAGCACGCCAATAGATTCTTTCCACCTTGTTTATGCAAGAAAGTTTGCTTTCCTCGATATTTGTAAAAAATGTCAATAAAATTGAACTTTCCAGCCAGATTCCAGTGCATTGCTACGGCTATAGTACGCCAATAGAATCTTTCGTCCTTATTTATGCAAGATAGTTAGCTCTCCACGATATTAGTCAAAAATGTTAATAAAATTGAGGTTTCCAGCCAGACTCTATAGTATCAAAATGGCTATAGCACGCCAATAGATTCTTTCCACCTTGTTCAAGCAAGGAAGTTGGCTCACCACGATATTAGTCGAAAATGTCAATAAAATATAACTTTCCAGCCAGGTTCTTCTGCATTGCAATGTCTATAGCACGCCAATAGAATCTACCCTGCTTACTAAGGCAAGAAAGATAGCTCACCACGATAATAGTCGAAACTGTCAATAGTATTGAACTTTCCAGCCACATTCTATGGCATTGCAAGGCCTATTGGCACGCCAATAGTATCTTTCCTCCTTACCTATGCAAGGAAGTTAGCTCACCACGATATTTGTCGAAAATGTCAGTAAAATTGAATTTTCCAGCCAGATTCTGTAGCATTGCAAAGGCTATAGCAAGCCAATAGAATCATGCATCCTTATTTATGGAGGAAAGTTAGCTCTCCACGGTATTAGTCAAAAATGTTAATAAAATTGTGTTTTCCAGCCAGATTCTACAGCATTGCAAAGGCTATATCACTCTGAACGGATCTTTCCTCCGTACCAATGCAAGGAAGCTATCTCACCACGAAATCAGTTGAAAATGTCAATAAAATTGAATTTTCCAGCCAGATTCTAGTGCATTGCAATGCCTATAGCACGCCAATAGTATCTATCCTACTTATATATACGAGAAAGTTATCTCACCATCATATTAGCCGAAAATGTCAATAAAATAGAATTGTAAAACCACAATCTTTATCATTGCAATGTATACAGCACGCCAATAGGATCTACCCTGCCTATTTAGGCAGGATAGGTAGCTCACCACGATAATAGTCGAAACTGTCAATAATATTGGACTTTCCAGCAAGATTCTATACCATTGCAAAGCCTACAGCACGCCAATAGAATCTTTCCTCCTTACCTATGCAAGGAAGTTTGCTCACCACGAATTTAGTGGAAAATGTCAATAAAATTGAATTTTCCACGAAGATACAATTGCATTGCAATGCCTATAGCACGCCAATAGAATCTTTTCTCCTTACCTATGCAAGGAAGTTTGCTCACCACGAATTTAGTGGAAAATGTCAATAAAATTGAATTTTCCAACCACACTCTATATCATTGCAATGTCTACAGCACGGCAATAGAATCTACCCTGCTTGTTCATGCAAGAAAGGTAGCTCACCACGATAATAGACGAAAATGTCAATAAAATTGAGTTTCCAGGAAGATTCTATTGCATTGCAATGCCTATAGCACGCCAATAGTATCTATCCAACTTATATATGCGAGATAATTATCTCACCACCATATTAGCCGAGTATGTCAATAAAATTGAATTGTCCATCCACAATCTTCATCATTGCAATGTGTACAGCACGCCAATAGAATCTGCCCTGCTAATATAGGCAGGAAAGGTAGCTCACCACGATAATAGTCGAAATTGTCAATAATATTGATCTTTCCAGCAAGATTCTACAGCATTGCAAAGCCTACAGCGCGCCAATATTATCTTTCCTCCTTACCTACGCAAGGAAGTTAGCTCACCACGATATTAGCCGAAAATGTCAATAAAATTGAATTTTCCGTCCAGATTCTATAGCATTGCGAAGGCTATAGCAAGCCAATGGTATCATTCATCCTTTTTATGCAAGAAAGTTAGCTCACCACGATGTTAGTCGAAAACGTCAATAAAATTGAATTTTCCAGCCAGATTCTGTAGCATTGCGAAGGCTATAGCAAGCCAATAGAATCATTCATCCTTATTTATGGAAGAAAGTTAGCTCTCCACGGTATTAGTCAAAAATGTTAATAAAATTGAGTTTTCCAGCCAGATTCTACTGCATTGCAAAGGCTATAGCACTCCGAACGGATCTTTCCTCCGTACCTATGCAAGGAAGTTATCTCACCACGAAATTAGTTGAAAATGTCAATAAAATTGAATTTTCCAGGAAGATTCTATAGCATT
>NW_016909609.1:15671-16968 GCF_001483705.2 Eufriesea mexicana
ACGCCAATAGAATCTATCCACCCTATATATGCGAGAAAGTTAACTCACCACGATATTAACCGAAAATCTCAATAAAACTGAATTTTCCAACCACAGTCTTCATCATTGCAATGTCTATAGCACGCCAATAGAATCTACCCTGCTTATTTAGGCATAAAAGACACCTCACCACGATAATGGTCAAAACTGATAATAGTATTGAACTTTCCAGCCAGATTCTATATCATTGCAAAGCCTATAGCATGCCAATAGTATCTTTCCTCGTTACCTATGCAAGGAAGTCAGCTCACCACGCAATTAGAAGAAAATGTCAATAAAATTGAATTTTCCAGGAAGATTCCTTTGCATTGCAATGCGTGTAGCACGCCAATAGAATCTATCCTACTTATATGTGCGAGAATGTCATCTCACCATGTTATTAGCCGAAAATGTCAATAAAATTGAATTTTCCAACCTCACTCTGTATCATTGCAATGTCTATAGCACGCCAATAGAATCAACTCTGCTTATTTAGGCAAGAAAGGCGACTCACCACGATAATAGTCGAAAATGTCAATAATATTGAACTTTCCAGCACGATTCTATAGCATTGCGAAGCCTATAGCACGCCAATAGAATATTTCATCCTTATTTATGCGAGAAAGATAACTCACCACGGTATTAGCCGAAAATGACAATAAAATTGAATTTTCCAGCCAGATTCTGCAGCATTGCAATGGCTATAGCATTCCGATCGAATCGTTTCTCCTTACCTATTCAAGGAAGCTGGCTCACCACGAAATTAGTCGAAAATGTCAATAAAATTGTATTTTCCACGACGATTCTACAGCATTGCAATGTCTATAGCACGCCAGTAGAATCTCTCTTACTTATTTATGCAAGAAAGTTACCTCACCACGATAATAGTCGAAACTGTCAATAATATTGTACTTTCCAGCAAGATTCTATAGCAATGCAAAACCTATAGCACGCCAATAGAATCTCTCCTCCTTATTGATGCGAGAAAGTTCACTCACCACTATATTAGCCTAAAATTTCAATAAAATTGAATTTTCCATACAGATTCTATAGCATTGCGAAGGCTATAGCAAGCCAATATAATCATTAATCCTCCTTTATGGGAAAATGAGAACTCACCACGATATTAGCCGTAAATGTCAATAAAATTGAATTTTCCAACCACGCTCTATATGATTGCAATGTCTACAGCACGCCAATAAAGTCCACCCTGCTCATTTATGCAAGAAAGGTAGCTCACCACGATAATAGACGAAAATGACAATAAAATTGAATTTTC
>NW_016909610.1:0-16837 GCF_001483705.2 Eufriesea mexicana
AACTTGCCGAGACTGCTACTTCTGCCTTCTCCACAGGCAAACAGAACATACCAGAGCACAGTTCAGCGCAGATGTCCACAGAGCGGCAGTGTACAGGACAAGGTTAGAGCCATCCTAACCAAGCTTTGCCAAAGCCAACCTAACCGTACGTAACCTGACACAATGTAACGTGCCAAGACCACTACCGCCGGCAATGCCAGAACCAAGCTGAAAATATTAGAGCACCCTAGGGTACATAAATCCACCGCATTGCAGCAAACAGCAAAGAAGGCAAAGATACCCTAACATAACCTGACATAATCTCACCTATCGAAACGCAGCATAAACCAAGACGTGCCGCGGCCACTGTTCCTGACCTCCACAAAGCAAAGCAAAATGTAGTAGAGGCCAGTGGATCACAAAAACCCTCCGGAAAGCAGTGTGAGGCGCGAAAGTTGCCGTAGCATATGCTAACCCAGCCAAACGTGACATACCCAAACGCAGCCTAGGTCAACATAACCAGACGAGACCACTACTGCCGCCTCCACAGAGGCAAGCAGAATGTAGTAGATCACAGGAGATCACAGAAATATACCGAATAACAGAGTACAGCACGAAAGTCATAGGTATCCTGTCCAAACTTAGCCTAGCCTATCCCAACCAAACGTAACATAACACAGCCTGACGTGCCACGACCACTATTGCTCGTCTCTCCAGAGTCGAGCTGAGTTTAGTAGAGCAATGCATGCCGCAGGAATCCACCGAATAGCAGTCTATAGCACAAAAGTCAAAGAAATCCGAGCCGAGTCTTCCTAACGTAACCAAACGGAACGTAACACTACGCAAACTCTCGTGCTAAGACCGCTATCGCTGGACACGCTAGAGCCAAGCACGACATATTAGGGCACAATAAGGGGCAGAGGACCGCGGAATAGCAGTGTACGGCACAAATGTCGAAGTAGCCCATCCTTACCAAGCCAAACGTAGCACTCCCGAACTTAACTCAACCCAACATAAATTGACGATGCAACCATTGCTGTCCTCCACAAAGACAAGCAGAATGTACTGGAGCACATAAGTGCGCAGAAATCCATCGCATTGCAGTGAATAGCACCAAAGTCGAATATATCCTAGCCTAACCTGACCTAACCTAACACAACCAAGCGTAGCATATCTCAACGCAACGTGCCACGACCACAGCTCCTAGCATCCCCAGAGCCCAGCAGAGTGTAGTGATGCACAGTCGACCACTGAAATCCACCGAATAGCAGTGTGTAGCAAAATGTTGAAGATACCATAACCTACCAGTCGTAACTTAACCAAAAAGACGTAGCACAGCTGAACGCAATGTGCCGCGACTACTACTCCTCGCCTCCCCAGACCCAAGCGTCACGTAGTAGAACAGGGTGGATCACAGGAATCTACCTGACAGCAGTGTACAGCAAGAAAGTCAAAGGTATCCTGACAAAACTGATCCTTACGTAATAAAATCAAACGTGGCCTTACCTAACGTAACGTGCCTCAACCACTATGGCTGATCTCCACAAGACGAAGCCGAGTATAGTAGAGCACAGTCGAGCGCAGAAGTCCTGCGAATAGCAGTGAACAGCACAGAAGGCAAATATAACCAGACTGAGCTTGGCGTAACGTAACCTAACCAAACATAGCGTAACACATCCTAACATGCCGTGAGCACTATTACTTGCCTCTCCACAGCCAAGCAGAGAATATTGGAGCACAGTAGAGTGCAGTTATCCGCGGATAGCAGTGTATAGCACAAGCGCCTAAACTATCCTCTCCTATGCTCACCAAACGTAACACATCCAATCGTAATACAACACAACCTAACATGACAAGACACTTATTGCTGGCGCCCGCATTCGCAAGCAGAATGCAGTAGATCACGGTAGTGCGCAGAAATCCGACGCATTGCAGTTAATGGCACAGGAGCCGTAGATATCGTAACCCAACCTGTCCTAACCTAAACTAACAAAACGCATCATATTTCAAAATAAGGCGCCGCGACCACTGCTCCAGGAGTACCGAGGGCCAAGCAGAATGTTGTAGAGCACAGTGAATCACAGAAACCGGCCGAATAACTGTGTATAGCACGAAAGTCTAAGCTGGCATAAAGAAATACAGCCAAATCTGACCTAACCAGTCTTAACATAACAAAACCTAACGTGCCGTGGCCACTATTGCTCGCATACCCAGTGTCGATCTGAGCATAGTAGAGCAATGTGCAGTGCAAAAATCAGCCGAATATCAGTTTGTAGCACAAAAGTCGTAGATATGCTCTCCCATACTGACCTAACCTAACCTAACCGAACGCAACATAGCTCAACATAACGTGCCGTGACCACTGCTCCTGGCCTCCCATGAGTCAAGTAGAGTGTAGCAGAGCACAGTAGATCACAAGTGTCCACCGAATAGCAGTGTATATTACGAAGAACGTGGCTAAGCTAACCAAACTTAACGTAGCATAACCAAAAGAAGCCTAACAAAACCTGACGTGCCGCGACCACTATTGCTCGCAACCCCAGTGACGTGCAGAGCATAGTATAGCAATGTAGAACTCAGAAATCCACCGAATAGCAGTGTATGGCACAAAAGTCAAAGAGATCCTAAACATGCCTTCCTATCCTACCCTGAAGAAATGCACCGTAACTCAAACTAACGAGGCGATACCACTATCACTGGCCACCCCACAGAACAGCAGAACATGTTGGAGCGCAGTAGAGCGCAGAAATCCTCCGAATGGAGGTGGATGGCACGAAAGTCTAAGATATACTGCCCTAACGTAGCCAAACTTGTCATATGCAAACGAAGCCTAACAAAAGCTAACACGCCAAGATCACTATTGCTGGCCTCCCCAGAGCCTAGCGGAGGATATAAGAACGTAGTAGAGCGCAGATATCGGTGGATAGCAGTGTATAGCACAAGAGTCTAAACTACCTCGTCCTAACCTCACCAAACGTAACGTAACCAAACGTGGCATGGCTAAACATAACGTGCAGAGACAACTATTGCTGACCTCCGCAGAACCAAGCATTATATACTAGAGCACAGCGGAGCACAGGAATCCACCGCATTGCAGTGTATAGAGCAAAAGTCAAACATACCCTGACATAACCTGACCCTGCCTTACCTATCCAAACGTAGTGCAAGATATCATAACATGTGGAGACCAATATTGCTGGCCTATCCGGCGACAAGCATATTATATCAGAGCACATTAGAGCGCAGAAGTCCACCGAATAGCGGTGTATTGCACAAAAGGGAATGTAGCCTATCCTAACCTAGCCAAAAGAAACACATCCAAACATAGCCTGGCTAAGCATAACATGACGATACCAGCATTGCTGACCTCCACAGATACAAGCAGAATATACTAGAGCTCAGCTGAGCGCAGAAATCCACCGTATTGCAGTGAAAAGCACAAAGCCGTAGATATCCCAGCGAAACGTGACCTAACTTTACCTAAGCAAACGTAGCAAAACTGAATACGACATGGCGCGAACACTGCTCCTGGCCTCCCCACAACCAAGCAGAATGTATTAGGGCACAGTGGACCACTGGAATCCACCGAATAACAGCGTATAGCACGAAAGATTGAGTTATCCTAACCAAACTTGGCCTAATCTAACCAAACAAAGCGTTACCTAGCTCAACCTATAGTGCCGCGACAACTACAGCTCGGATCCCCGGAGACGACCAGAGTACTGTAGAGCAACGTAGACCGCAGGAATCCACCGAATAGCAGTATACGGCACAAAAGTCGAAGTGACGCTAACCTGACCTGAACTAACCTAACCTAACCAACCGTAGCCCAACTGAACTGAAGTGCCGCGACCACAATTGTTGGCCTCCCCAGGTCCAAGCAGAATATATTAGAGCACAGCAGAGCGCAGAAATCCTCCGAATAGAATTGTATAGCACGAAAGTCAAAGATAACCTGCCGAGCTTAACATAACCTATCCTAACCCAAAATAGCATATCACGATCTAACGCGCCGAGGACACTAATGCTGGCCTCCCCAAAGCCAAGCAGAATATTCCAGTGCACAGAAGTGCGCAGTGATCCTCCCCATTACAGCGTATATCAAAAAAGTGAAATACAATCATACCACACCTGACCAAACGTAACGTAACCAATCGTAGCACATCACAGCATACCGATTCGAGACCATAACCGTTGGCCTCATCAGAGCCAATCAGAGCACATTAGCGCGTATTAGAAGGCTGAAGTCCACCGAATGGCAGTGTACAGCACAAAAGTCAAAGTTGCCTATCCTAACCAAACCAAACATAACACATCCACACGTACCATAACTCAACATAACCTGACGAGAACGCTATCACTGGCCTCCGCAGGGACAAGCAGAATGTACCGGAACACAGTAGATCGCAGGTATCTAACGTATTTCTGTGAATGGCGCAAGAGCCGTAGATACACTAGCGTAGCCTGACCCCACTAATACTAACCAAACGTAGCATAACTGAACATAACGTGCCGCGACCACTGCTTCTGGCCCCTCCATAGCCAAGCAGAGTACAGTAGAGCACAGTAGATCAGAGAAATCTACTGAGTAACAGTCTACACAACGAAAGCCGGAGCTATCGCAACAAAACTTGTCCCAACCGAGCCTACGTGAACGTGACGTAACACATCCTATCGTGCTGCGTCTGCCATTGTTCGATTCCACAGAGTCGAGCACAGTACAGTAGAGCAATGTAGAGGGCAGGACTCCACCACAGAACAGCGTACAGCGCAGAAGTCGAGAATATCCTAACCTAACCGTACGTAGCATAATTCAAAATGACGTGCAGCGAACACTGCTGCTGGCATGCCTAGAGCCAAACAGAACACAGTAAAGCACAGAAGGACACAGAAATCCAACGAATAACTGTGTAGCACGGAAGTCAAGGCTATCCTGAACAAACTTAGCATAACCTAACCTAACCAAATGCAACAGAACACACCTTAACGTGGCACAACCACTATTGCCCGTCTCCACTGCTTCGAGCGGAGTATAGTAGAGCAATGTAGGTGGCAGTTATCCACCGAAAAGCAGTATGCACCACAAAAGACAGAGAAATCCTAACCAGAATATCCTGACCTAACCAAAAGAAGCGCAACATAGCTCAACCTAACGCGCCGAGGCCAACATTTCTGGCCACACCAGAGCCAAGCAGAACATTTTAGATCACGGTAGAGGGTGGAAATGCACCGAATAGCAGTGTGTGGCTCAAAAATCTAAGCTACTTTGTCCTAACATTGCCCAACGTGTCATAAGCAAACGTAACCCAAACCATCCTAACGCACCGAGAACACTGCTGCTGTACGCCCAGGGCCAAGTAGAAGACATTAGAACACTGTGGACCGCAGAAATCCGCGCATAGCAGTGTAAAGGGCAAAAGTCAAGGTAGCATATCCTAAGCTATCCAAACGTAAAATACCCTGACGCAATTTAACTCAAACTCACGTTACTAGAACAATATTGCTGGCCTCCACTGAGGCAGGTAGAGTGTACTAGAGCAGAGTAGTGCGCAGAATACCACCGCAATGCAGTGAATAGCACAGGAGTCGAATATATACTAACCAAACCTGTCCCAATCTAACCTAAGCGAACGAAACCTAGCTCAACCGAACTTGCCGAGACCACTGTTGCTGGCCACCCCAGAGCCAAGCAGAATATGATGGAGCACAGCAGGGCGATGAAATCCACCTCATTTCAGTGTGTAGCGAAAATGTCGATGATACCCAAACCTTACCTTACCCAATCCAACCTATCCAATCATACCACGACTCAACATTACGTGCCGAGACCACTTTTGCTGCGCACCCCAGATCCTAGCAGAAAATATTAGAAAACATGAGAGCGCAGAAATCCGCGGATGCCAGTTTATAGCACAAAAGAGTAGACTATCCTTTCCTAACCTAGCCAAACGTAACTCATCCAAACGCAACATAGCTCAAGCAAACTTGACGAGACCACAATTACCGGCCCCCGCGGAGACAAGCAGAGTTTACTGATGCATAGTACAGCGCAGAAATCCACCGCATTGCAGTGAATAGCGCAAAGGCCACAGATATGCTAATCTAACCTGAACTAACCAAACCAAACCAAATGTCGCGCAAATTAACATCATGTGCCGCGACCATTGCGCTAGTCCTCACCAGAGCATAGCAGAATGTTATAGAGCACAGTAGATCACTGGTGTCCACAGAATAGCAGTGTACAGCACAAAAGTCAAAACTATCCTATCCTAGTTTGTCCAACCTAGACATAACCAGACGCAACATAATTCAACCTAGAGTACCACCACCACTATTGGTGGCCTCCCCAGAGTTGAGCAGAGCTTAGTAGACGAAAGGAGAGCGCAGAAATATGTAGAATTGCAGAGTACGGCATAAAAGTTTTGTCAATCCAAACCTAACCCAAGCCAGCGTAGCCTAACCAAACATAGCGTACCTCAGCACAACGTGCAGCGACCACTGTCGGTGTCCTCCCCAGGACCGAGGAGGACATAGTAGAGCACAGCTGAACGCTGCGGTCCACCATGCCACAGTGTATAGCACGAATGTCAGAGCCATCCTTACGAAATTAACCTAACCGAAGCTAATCAAACATAATGTAACTAAAACTAACGAGCCGAGAAAGATATTGCTGACATTTCCGTGGGCTAAGCAGAATATAGGAGAGCGCAGTAGAGCGCAGAAATGCTCCGAATAGCAGTGTACAACTAGAAAGTCTAAGCTAACCTGGCCGAGCTTAACCCAAACCTAACGTAGCCATATGAAATCTAATTCAACCTGACGCGCCACTGTCGCTGTTGCTCCCTCCCCAGAGTCGAGAAGAGAATAGTAGAGCAATGTAGGACGCAGAAATTCATCGAGTAGCAGTGTATAGCACAAAAGTCGAAGGTACACTAACCCAACCTGACCTAACCCAACCTAACCGAACGTAACAGAGCTCAACATAACGTGCCGCGACAACTGCTTCCGGCATCGCCTGAGCCATGCAGAATGCGCTAGAGCACAGTAGATCACAGATATCCACTGAATAGCAGTGTAAAGCGAAAGCGCCGAGGTAGCCTCTCCTAACCGAGCCACACCAAACATGTACAAACGTAACTTGACGTTTAAGCTTAACCTAACATTACGAGACCAATATTGCTGCCCTCCACAGAGACAAGCGAATTGTGCAGAAGCACAGTAGTGCGCAGAAATTCACCGCACTGAAGTGAATAGCGCAAAAGTCGAAGATACCCTAACCCAATCTGTCCCAACCGAACCCATGCGAACGTAGTGTAACGCAACATAACTCGATGAGACCACTATTGCTGGACTCCACAGGGCCAAGCAGAACATAATAGTGCACAGTAGAAAGCAGAGATGCGCCGAACAGTAGTGTATAGCGCAAAAGTCAAGGCTATCCTATCGTAACATACCCAATCGTAATACTACCATTCGTATCCTAACTCAGCATAACGTCCCGCGGACACTATTTCTGGACACTATTCCGAGAGCCAAGTTGAATACACCAGAGCCCAGTAGAGCGCAGAAATCCACTGCACTGTAGTGCATCGCACAAAAGTGGAATATACCCCAAACTAACGTATCCTAACGTAACCTATCCAAAAGATGTGTAATTCTACATAACGCTACGGGACCAATATCGCTCGTCTCCCCAGGGCCGAGCAGAGCATGTTAGAGCACAGCAGAAAGCAGGTATGCACCGTATAGCACAAAAGTCAAGGCTGTCGTGTCCGTCATATACTTCTATTCGGTGGTTATCTGCGTTCTACTGCGCTCCAATATATTCTGCTTGGCTCTGCGGAGGCCAGCACCTGTGTTCTCACCACGCAAGTTTGAGTTAGGTTACGTTTGCTGTGTCACGTTTGGCTAGGCTACGATAGGATAGCTTTGATATTTGTGCCGTGCGCTGCTATTCGGGCGATCTCTGCGCTCTACATTGGTGCAGTACGCTGTGCTTGATTATGGTTAGCCCAGAATTAGTGGTCCCGTCTCGTATGGTTCGTTTGCGTTAGATCAGGTGTGGTTTGGACAGCTTTGACTTTAGTGCTGTTCACTGCAATTCAGCAGATTTGGTTGGCTCTGAAAAGACAGCAATTGCGGTCTCGGCACGTGAGGCTGCGCTATATCATGTTTGGTTACGTTACGTTTGGCTATGTTAGGGAGGGGCATCTTTGACTCTTGCGCTATACGCTGCTAGTAGGTGGATTTCTGAGCTATGCTGTGCTCTAGTATTTACAGCTTGGCTCTGTGGAGGCCTTCAATAGCGGTATCGGCTCGTTGGGTTTCGTAATGTTACGCTCGGTTAGGTGAGTCTGCGCTAGGTTCGGTGAGGGCAGCTGTGACTTTCATGCCATACACTGATACTCGGTGGACTTCTGCACTCTACTGTCCTCTACCATATTCTGTTTGGCCATGGGGAGGCGAACAACTGTGGTCTGGTCGCGTTGGTTTGTGTTATGCTGTGTTCGGTTAGTCTAGTTTAGTTCAGGTATGGTATGGATACCTTTGACTGTTGCGCTGTACGCAGCTATGCGGCGGATTTCGGCGCTCTACTTTACCGTAGTATATTCTGCTTGGCTCTGCGGAGGCCAGCGACAGTGGCCTCGGTGCGTTGGGAAGAATACGGTCACGATTGGTTATGCTAGGATAAGATAGCTTTGACTTTTGTGCCATTCACTGCCACTCTATGGATTTCCGTGACCTACTCTCCTCTAATACGTTCTGCATGGCTCTGGGGAGGGCAAAATGGACCTCTCGTCACGGTAGGTTGTGTTGTGGTACGTTTGGTTAGGTTAGGAGAGAATGCCATTGACTTCTGTGCTATACACTGGTATTCCGTGGTCTTCTGCTCTCTACTCTGCTCTAGTATGTTCTGCTTGGTTATGGGAGGACAGCTGTAGTGATCCCCTCTCGTTTGGTTAGTCCACGTTAGTTTAGGTATGGTATGGATATCTCTGACTTTTGCGCTTTGAACTGCAATGCGGCTGCTTCCTTCGCTCTTGATTGCTCCAATACGACCTGCTTTTCTCTAGGGAGTCCAGCAATGGCAGTCTCGGCACGTTAGGTTGGGTTATGTTATGTCTGGTAACGTTACGTTTGCCAAGGTTAGGGCAGGGTTGCTTTGACTCTTGTGCGATACACTGCTCACCGGCGGATTTCTGCGCTCCGCTGTGCTCTAATATTTTCTGCTTGGTCCTGTGGATGTCAGCAATAGTGGTATCGGCACGTTGGCTTGCGTTATGATACGTTTGTCTAGGTAAGGTTGTGCTAGGTTCGGTAGAGTTACCTGCGACTTTCGTGCAATACACTGATACTCGGCGGACTTCTGCACCCTACTGTTCTCTACTATATTAAGCTTTGCCCTGTGGTCACCAACAACAGTGGTCTCGGCACGTCTGGTTGAGTTATGTCACGTTCGTTAGTCTAGGTTAGTTCAGGTATGGTTTGGATAACTTTGTCTGTTGTGCTATTCACTGCAATGCGACGGTTTTCTGCGCTCAACGCTTCTCTAGTATATTCTGCTTGGCTCTGCGGATGCCAGCAAAAGTAGTCTCGCCACGTTAGGTTGAATTATATTCAGTATGTTTGCGTTAAGATTGGTTTGGTTAGGATAGGATAGCTTTGACTTTTGTGCTAAACACCGATATTCTGTGGATGTCTGCGCTCAGCATTTTTCTAATACTCTCTGCTGGGTTCCGTGGTGGCCAGCAATATGTGCCTTGGCACTTTAGGTAGGGTTATGTTACCTTTGGCTACGTTACGATTGGTTAGGTCAAGGCAGGATAGCTTTGACTTTCGTGCTATTCACTGATAATCGGTGGATATCTGCGCTCTACTTTACCAAATTATGGACTGCTTGCCTCCGTGGAGGCCAGCAATAGTATCCGCGGCATGATAGATTGAGTTATGTTGGGTTTGGTTATGTTAAAATTGTATCGATTAGGACAGGGTATCTCTCACTTTCGCGCTATCCGCCGCTATTCATTGTATTTCTGCACTCTACATTCCATTAATGTGGTCTGCATGGACCTGGCGAGGGTAGCAACAGGAGTTACGCCACGATAGTTTGAGTTATGTTACGTATGGTTACGGTACATTTGGCTGGGTTAGTGGAGGCTTCTTTGGCTTACGTGCTATACAATGCTTTTCCTGGATTTCTGCGCTCTGATTTGCTCTAATAAGTTCTGCTCGGCTCTGGTGTGTCCAGTAATAGTGATCTCAGCACGGTAGGCTGAGATAGGTTACGTTTCGTTAGGATAGGTTAGGAAGTTTCGGCTAGGATTTCTTTGACATTTGTTCTTTACGCTGCTATTTGTTGGATTTCTGGCCTCTACATTGCGCTACTATACACTGCTCGACCCTGGGGTGCTAGCAATAGTGGTCCTGGCACGTCAGGCTGTGATAGGTTACTTTCGGTGTGGCTATGGTAGGTTAACGTTGCTAAGGATACATTTGACTTTCGTACCGTGCACTGTTGTCCCGTGGGTTTCTGCAATCTACACTGCTCTACTGTATCCTGCTTGGCTCCTGGGAGGCCAGGAGCAGTTGCCGCGGCACGCTATTTTGGGTTATGCTGTGTCTGGTTAGGTAGGATTAGGCCTGGTTTGGTTGGGATATCTACGGCTATAGAGCTTTACACTGCTTTTCGCTGGATTTCTGCGCTCTACGTTGCTCTACTTTATTCTGCTTGGCTCTGGGGTGCCAGCAGGAGTGCTCGCGGCTTTATGTTCAGTTATGCTACGTTTGGTTCGCCTTGCTTAGGCCAGGTTATGATAGGTTATCCTCGACTTTTGTAACATACGATGCTATTCGGGGGTCTTCTGCGCTCTAAATTGCTCCACTATAGACTGCTTGCATCTGGGGACGCAGTCAAAAGCGGTCGCGGCACGTTAGGTTGGGTTAGTGTAAGTTTGATTATGTTAGGATAGGTTATGTGTTGTTAGGATAGCTTGGAGTCTCGTGCTGTACCGCATTACTCGGTGTATTTCTGTCATCTGCTGCGTCCTACTACATTCTGCTTGGCTACGGGGAAGCAATGAGCATTGGCCTCTGCACGTTACGTTGAGCTATGCCACCTATGGCTAGGTTAGGTTCGGACAGGTTATGCTAGCTTATCTACGGCTCATGCGCTGTTCACTGCAGTGAAGTGGATTTCTGCGCTCTACTGTGCTCTAGTACATTCTGCATGTCTCTGTCGAGGTCAACAATAGTGGTCCCGCAATATTACGCTCAGTTAGACTACGTTCGTGTATGTCACGTTTGGCTAGGTTAGGATAGGCTACTTTGACTTTTGTGCTATACAATGCTATTCCATGGATTTATGCACACTAGTGTGCTATAATATACTCCGCTTGGCTCTCAGGGGGGCAGTAATACTGGTATGGGCACGTTAGTTTGAGACATTTTACGTTTCGTTAGGTTAGGTTCGGAAGGTTCGGTTAGGGTTTCTTCTACTTTTGCGCTGTACACTGCTATTTGGTGGGTATCTGCTCTCTAGATTGCTCTTCTATACTCCGCTCGACCATGTGGTGGCGAGCAATAGTGGTCGTGGCACGTCAAGCTGAGTCAGGTTACGTTTGGCTAGGTAACGTTAGGTTAAGTTTGGTAATGGTACCTCCGACTTTCGAGCTGTACACTGTAGTTCCGTGGGTCTCTGTCGTATACAGTGCTTTACTATATTCTGCTTGGCTCAGCGGAAGCCAGCAGTAGCGTTCGTGGCACGCTGGGTTTAGTTACGCTACGTTTGGTTTAGTTGCGATTGGTCTGGTTTTGTTAATGTAGATCAAACTTTGGACCTATACACTGTATCTCGGTATATTTCTGTGACCCACACTGCTCTACTAAATTCTGCTTGGCTCTGTGGATGCCAGAAGCAATGGTCGCGGTACGTAATTTTGGGTTCTGCTGCGTCTGGTTAGGTTAGATTAGGTCAGGTTCGGTCAGGATATCTTCGGCTTTTGCGTTATTCATTGCAGTGCGGTGGATTTCTGCCATCTACTGTGGTCTCGTACATTCTGCTTGGCAAAGGGCAGGCCAGCAATGGTGCCCTCAGCATGTTAGGCATAGCTATGCTACGTTCGGTTTTGTTACGTTTGGGAGTTTAGGATATGAAATATTAGTCTTTGCGCTATGCACACCAATCCTCCGAATTCTGCTCTCAACTGAATTCTAATATTCTCTGCTTGGCTACGTGGAGACCGTCAATAGTGGCCACGGCACGTTACGTTGTGGTATGCTACGTGTGGTTATGCTATATTAGCATGGATTAGGTACGGATAGACATGAGTATTGTGCTATGCACTGCGATTCTATGTACCTATGCGCCCTATTGACCTTTAGTGACTTCTGCTCGACTCCGAGGAGGCCAGCAATTGCGGTCATGGTACGTTAGGTTGAGATATATTACGTCTGGTTTTGTTAAGATTGGATATATTAAGACAGGATAGCTTCGACTTTTGTGCTGTACATCATCGAGGAGAACACCATCGTTCCAGTATGCTCTAGAATGTTCTGCTTGGCTCTGTCGTGGCCAGAAACAGTGCTCTCGGCACGTTAGTTTGAGCTATGCTATGTTCGGTTATGTTACGTTTGACCTTAGGATATGATAATTCAGACTTTTGTGCGACTATTTGCTATAAGCGGGTTTCTGCGTTCAATTGTGTTCTAATATTTTCTGCACTGCTCTGGGGAGGCCAGCGATAGTGGTCTCGTCACGTTAGGTAGAGTTAGGTAACGTTTGGCTAGGTTAGGTTAGGTCAGGTTGGGTTTGGGCATCTTCGAATATTTTGCAATTCTCTGCAATGCGGTGGGTTTGTGCGCTCCAGTGTGTTCCAGTGGATTCTCCATTTCTTTGTGGATGCCAGCAATTGTGGTCTCGTCATGTTAGATTGAGTTAGGTTACATTTGTTTGTGTTACGTTTGGCTAGGTTAGGATATAGTACTTTGGCTTTTGCGCTATACACCGCTATTCGGTGGATTTCCGCGCTCTAATGCGCTATAACATGCTCTGCTTGGCTCTGGTGTGACTAGCAATAGTGGTCTCGGCACGTTAAGTTCAGATAAGTTACGTTTGGTCATGTTATGTTAGGTCAGGTTAGGAGAGTACACGTTCGACTTTTGTGCTATTCACTGCAATGAGTTGGGTTTCTGCGCACTTCTGTGCTCTATTACATTCTGCTTGCCTTTATGGAGGCCAGATATAGTGGTCTCGCCATGCTAGGCTGAGTTAGGTTGCGTGTGGTTTTGTTACGTTTAGCTAGGTTATGATAGGCTGCTTTGTTTTCTACGCTATACACCGCTATTCGCTGAGTTCCGGGGCTCTAATCTGCTAAAATATGCTCTGCTTGGCTCTGTGGTGGCCAGTAATAGTGGTCGTGGCTCGGCAGACTGAGTTACGTTACGCTCGGTTAGGTTATGTTGGGCCAAGTTTTGTAAGAATGCCTGCGGCTTTAGTACTGTACACTGTTATTCCGTGGGTTTTATTGACCCACAGTGCTCTACTGTATTCTGCTTGGCTCCGGGGAAGACAGCAGCAGTGGTCGCCGCACGCTCTGTTGAGTTACGCTATATTTGATTTGGTCAGGCTTGGTCTGGTTATGTTAGGGTATCTTCGACTTTTGTGCTATTCACTGCAGTGCGGTTGATTTCTGCGTACAACTGTGCTCTAGTATATAATGCTTGTCTCTGTGGTGTACAGCTATAATTGTCTCGGCACGTTAGGTTTTGCTATGCCAAGTTTGGTTATGTTCAGTTACGTGAAGTTAGGATAGGACAGTGCAGGCGCCCGTGCTATAAACCGCTATCCTCATATGTCTGCGCTCTACTGTGCTGTAGGATTCTCTACTTGGCTCAGTGGAGGCCAGCAATAGGTGTCTCGGCGCATTAGGCTTGATTAGGCTATATTTGCATATGACAATTTTTGTTATCTTTGAATAGAATTCCTTAGACCTTTGTGTCATTCCCCGATATTCGGTGGATTTCTCCGCGCAACTGCGCACTGATATGTTTTCTATGGCACTGGGTTGGCTAGTAATGGTGGTCCCGTCACGTTAGATATACCTATGTTAAGTTTCGTTCGGGTAGGTTTGGAAGGCTTGGTTAGATTTTCTATGACTTCTGTGCTACACACTGCTGGTCGGAGGATTTCTGCGCTCTACATTGCTCTACTATACTCTGCTTTGTCCTCGGGATGACACCAGCAGTGATCGTGGCTTTAAGTTCAGTTATGCTACGTTTGGTTATGTTAGATTACGTCAGGTCATGCTAGGGTGTCTACGGACCTTGTGCTATTCGCTGCAATGCTGTGCAACGCTGTACCCAAGTACATTCTACTTGTCTCTGCGGAATCCAGCAGTAGCGGTCTCGCCGCGTTAGGTTGGGCTAGGGTTCGTGTGGATGTGCTACGTTTGGCTACGTTAGGAGAGGCTACTTTGGCTTTTGTGCTGTTCACTGCTTTTCTGTGCATATCTGCCTTCAACAGTGCTCTAATATGTTCTGATTGGCTCTGGGGAGGCCAGCAATATTGGAACGGTCACGATACGTTGGGTTACACTACTTTCGGATAGGTTAGGTTAGGTCAGCTTAGGTTAGGATATCTTTGACCTCTGTGCTATACACAGCTATTCGGTGGGTTTCTGCGGTCTAATGTTCTCTCACATGCTCTTCTTGGCTCACCGAATGCCCGCAATGGCGGTCGCGGCTCGTTACGCTAAGTTATTCTACGTTTGGTTAGGATAGGCTTTGCCATATTATGTTAGGAGATCCTCGACATTTGTGCTATACGCTGCCATTCGGTGGATTACTTCGCTGTACGTTACTCCACTAAACTGTGCTCAACTCTGTGGTCGCGAGCAATAGCTGTCGCGGCACGTTATGTTGAGTCAGGATACGCTCGGTTGTGTTAGGTTAGGCTAAGCTCGATTAAATTATCATTGGCTTTCCTGCTATACACTCCAATTCGGAGGTTATCTGCGCCCTACTCTGCTCTACCATACGCCGCTTGGTCCTGAGAATGCCGGCAATTTCCTTCTCGGCACGATAAGTTGAGTTGGGTCATGTTTCGTTATGTCGGGTTAGGTTAGGTTCGGTAAGGGTAGGCTTGACTTCCATGCTATACACTGTTGTTCAGTGGATTTCTGCGGTCGGCTGTGCTATACTATATTCTGCTTGGCACTGGAGAGGCCAGAAATAGCAGTCGCGTCACCCTAGGTTGTGTTAGGTTACGTTTGTTTCTGTTACGATTGGTAAGGTCTGTAGAGGATAGCCTCGAATTTTCTGCTATACACTATTACTCTATAGAATTCTGCGCTCCTCTCTCCCTTAGTATGCTTTGCTTGACACCGTTTAGGTCGGAAGTACTGGTCGTCGCACGTTAGGCTGAGTTATATTCCCTTTAGTTAAGTTGGGTTGAGCTGGGTTAGGTTAGGATAGCTTCGACCTTTAAGCTGTACACTGCTGTTCGTTGGATTTCTGCGCTCGATTGTGCTCTATTATACACTGCTGGGCTCCGTGGAGGCCAGCAATGGTGACCGCTGCAAGTTAGGTTGAGTTATGTTAGGTTCGGTTATGTTATATTTGGTTATGTTAGGAGAGGATAGCTTCGACTTTTGTGCCATACACTTCTATTGGGTGTATTTCTGCGGTTCACTATGATCTGATAGGATCTCAGCTTGGCTTTGGGAAAGACAGCAATAGTGGACAAGGCACGTTATTCTGTGTTAGGCTACGTCAGGTTGGGTTATGTTGCGTCCGGTTACATCAGGTTATCACAGACCTTTTTGCTACACAATGCAATACCGCGGATTTCTGTGATCTACTGTGCTGTAGTGTATTCTGCTTGGCTTTGTGGAGTTCAGCAGTAGTGTTGTACTGCGCTAAGGTGGAGTTAGGTTACGTTTGGTTATGCCATGCTTTGTTAAGTTATGCTAGTTCAGCTACCACTGTCGTGCTGTACACTGCCATTCGGGGGACTTCTGCACTCTGCTGCGATCTAATACGCTCTGCTTTGTACGGTGGAGGACGGAAACTGCGGTCCCAGCGCGATAGGTAGGGTTATGATACGTTCGATTAGGTTAGGTTTGTTTTTGTTAGGATGTGATATTTTTGACTCATGGGCTGTACGCTGAAATGCGGTGTATTTCTGAGCTCCACGTTGCTCTACCACGCTATGCTTGACTCTGGTGTGGCCATCATTAGTGGCATCGGCACGTTACGTTCAGTCAGGCTACGTTCGCTTAGGTTAGGTCAGGTCAGGTTAGGATACAATATCTTCGACATTTGTGCTTTGCTCTGCAATGCGGCAGATTTCTGCGCACTACTGTGCTCTAGTATATTCTGGTTGGCTCTGTGGATGACAGCAATGGTTGTCTAGGCAAGTTAGGTTGTGTCAGGTTACGTATGCTTATGCTACGTTTGTTTAGGCTAAACTAGGATGGCTTTGACTTTTGCGCTGTAACCTTCCGTTCGGCAGACTCCTGCCCTCTACTGAGTTCTAATATGCTCTGGTTGGCTCTGAGGAGGCCATCAATAGTGGTCTCGTCACGTTACGTTTCTTTATGCTACGCTTGTATATGTTAGGTTAGGTCAGGTAAGGTTTGGACATATTTGAATCTTACGTTATACGCTGCTATCTGGTGGCTCTCTGCGATCCACTGTGCTCTGGTGTATTCTGCATGGCTCCGGGGATTCCAGCAGTAGTGGTCTCGGCACGTTCGGTTAGGTTAGTATGCGTTTGGTTAGGTTAAGCTTGCTTGTGTTAGGTCCGGAGAGCTTTGACGTTCTCGGCATAGACCGCTACTTGGTGGAGTTCTGCGCACTG
>NW_016909610.1:18008-19465 GCF_001483705.2 Eufriesea mexicana
TCTATGGCTCTGGGTTGGCTAGTAATGGTGGTCCCGTCACGTTAGATATACCTATGTTAAGTTTCGTTCGGGTAGGTTTGGAAGGCTTGGTTAGATTTTCTATGACTTTTGTGCTACACACTGCTGTTCGGAGGATTTCTGCGCTATACATTGCTCTACTATACTCTGCTTTGTCCTCGGGATGCCACCAGCAGTGGTCGTGTCTTTAAGTTCAGTTATGCTACGTTTGGTTATGATAGATTACGTCAGGTCATGCTAGGGTTTCTACGGACCTTGTGCTATTCGCTGCAATGCTGTGCAACGCTGTACCCAAGTACATTCTACTTGTCTCTGCGGAATCCAGCAGTAGCGGTCTCGCCGCGGTAGGTTGGGCTAGGGTTCGTGTGGATGTGCTACGTTTGGCTACGTTATGAGAGGCTACTTTGGCTTTTGTGCTGTTCACTGCTTTTCTGTGCATATCTGCCTTCAACAGTGCTCTAATATGTTCTGATTGGCTCTGGGGAGGCCAGCAATAGTGGCCACGGCACGTTACGTTGTGGTATGCTACGTGGGGTTATGCTATATTAGCATGGATTAGGTACGGATAGACATGAGTATTGTGCTATACACTGCGATTCTATGTACCTATGCGCCCTATTGTCCTTTAGTGTGTTCTGCTCGACTCCGAGGATGCCAGCAATTGCGGTCATGGTACGTTAGGTTGAGATATATTACGTCTGGTTTTGTTAAGATTGGATATATTAAGACAGGATAGCATCGACTTTTGTGCTGTACATCATCGAGGAGGGCACCATCGGTCCAGTATGCTCTAGAATGTTCTGCTTGGCTCTGTCGTGGCCAGAAACAGTGCTCTCGGCACGTTAGTTTGAGCTATGCTATGTTCGGTTATGTTACGTTTGACCTTAGGATATGATAATTCAGACTTTTGTGCGACTATTTGCTATAAGCGGGTTTCTGCGTTCAATTGTGTTCTAATATTTTCTGCACTGCTCTGGGGAGGTCAGCGATAGTGGTCTCGGCACGTTAGGTAGAGTTAGGTAACGTTTGGCTAGGTTAGGTTAGGTCAGGTTGGTTTAGGGCATCTTCGAATATTTTGCTATTCTCTGCAATGCGGTGGGTTTGTGCGCTCCAGTGTGTTCCAGTGGATTCTCCATTTCTTTGTGGATGCCAGCAATTGTGGTCTCGTCATGTTAGGTTGAGTTAGGTTACATTTGGTTATGTTACGTTTGGCTAGGTTAGGATATAGTACTTTGGCTTTTGCGCTATACACCGCTATTCGGTGGATTTCCGCGCTCTAATGCGCTATAACATGCTCTGCTTGGCTCTGGTGTGACTAGCAATGGTGGTCTCGGCACGTTAAGTTCAGATAAGTTACGTTTGGTCATGTTATGTTTGGTCAGGTTAGGAGAGTACACGTTCGACTTTTGTGCTATTCACTGCAATGAGTTGGGTTTCTG
>NW_016909611.1:0-15087 GCF_001483705.2 Eufriesea mexicana
CTACCATATCCTAACATAGCCATAAGCATTATAACCGAGCGCAGCGTAACTAAATCTAACGTGCCGAGACCACTATTGCATGCCTCCCCACAAACAAGCAGAATACACTAGAGCACGGCAGAGCGCAGGGAGCCATCAAATTGCGGTGTATAGCACAAAAACCGGAAATATCGTAACCAAATCTACCCAGACCCAACCTAATGGAACGTAGACTGACTGAGACTGACGTGCCGCCACCACTATTGCTGGCCTCCCGAGAGTCAAGCAGAGTATAGAAGGGCAATGCAAGGCGCATGAACCCACCGAATAGCAGTGTATAGCACAAAAGTCTAAGCTACCCTATCCTAACCTGACAAAGTGTAGCATAATCAAACGCAGCATACCTCAGCCAAACGTGCCGAGACATTTACCGTTGGCATCCCCATAGCCAAGCAGAATATACTAGAGCAGAGTAAATCGCCTTAATCCGCCGTATAGCAGTATAAAGTGCACAAGTCCAAGCCATTCGTTCCAAACTTATAATAACTTGATATAACCGAACGTAGCCTAACACAGCCAAACGTAACATGACCGCTATTGCTGGCGTCCCCACATACAAGCGGATGCTAGTAGAGCAATTGAGAGCACAGACATCGGTCTAATAACAGTGTGTAGTGGAAAAGTCAATGCTAACCTAACCAAACCCATCTCAACCAAGCCAAGTCAAACGCAACCTATATCAACCAAATGTGCAACGAACATTATTGCCGGCCTCCACAGAGGCAAGTCGAACATATTTCAGCACTGTAGAGAATAGAAATACAACGAGTAGCAGTGCATAGACAAAGGTCAAAGCTGTTCCAGCTTATTACCTAACCTAACCTAACCTAACCTAACCTAACCTAACCTAACCTAACCTAACCTAATCAAACGTAGCCAACCTAGACCTAACATGCCGCAATCACCATCGCTGCCCTCCACAGGGAAAATCGGTACATATTAGAGGAGTGTAGGGGCAGAAATCTATAGAAATGCTGTGTATAGCAGAGCAACGTAGAAGGCTGAAACCGTCCGAATAGCAGTGTATAGCGCAAAAGTCAAAGCAGTCTTTGCCAAACCTAGCCAAACCTAACCAAAACAAGCGTTACATAACACAACCTAACCTGCCGGGAGCACTATTCCTGGAGCGCACAGAGACAAGCGGAGTGTCATTCCGCGCAGAAGAGCGCAGAATTCCATAGAATATCATTGTGTAGTGCAAAAGTATAAGCTATCCAAACCTAACACAACGTAACCTATCCTAGTCATACGTAATCTAACCCACGCTAACGTGCCGCGTCCAGTGTAGCCGTCCTCCCGGGAGTCGAGCAGAGTACAGTATTGTTATACAGTGCGCAGAAATCCACCGACCAATATAGTAGAGCACGAAGGTCTAAGCTTTCCTATCCTAACGTATATAAACGCAATATAACCCGACGCAGCGTATCTTAACTTGTCGTGCCAAGAACATTATCGCTGGCCACCCCAGAGCAAAGCAGAATATACTACAGCAGAGAGGAGCACAGAGGGCCACCAAATAGCTGCGTATGGCACAAAAGTCAAAGATACTCTAACGTAACCTCTCCTAACCCAACCTAGCCGAACGTAGAGTAACGAAACGTGTTGCGTCGAGACTACTACTGTAGGCCTCCCCAGATCCAATAGAGCATATTAGAGCAACGTAGAGCGCAGAAATCCACCGCATTTCAATGTACAGCGCAAATGTCAAAGATATCCTACCATAACACAGACAAGCCTAACCAAACCAAACTAAATCCAACTCTAATTAACGCGTCGCGGCCACGGTTTCTGGTCTCCCCAACACGAAGCAAGTCCTACTGGAGCAATCTAGAGCGCAGGTGTCCTCCGAAATGCTGCGTATTGCACAAAAGTCAACGTCACCCTCCCCTATCCTAACCAAACGTAACACAACCAAACGTAGCATAAATTAACATAACGCGCCGGGGCCTATATATCTGGCCTTCCCGTAGACGAGGAGAGCAGTAGAGCATTGTAGAGAGTAGAAATACAACGAAAGGCAATGTGTAACGCAAAGTCAAAGATATTCCGTCCAAACCTGACCATACCTGACATAACTAGACGTAGCCTAACTAAACGTAACGCGCGGATGCCGCAGTTGCTGGCCCGCCCAGAGCCAAGCTGTAAACATAAGAGCACAGCGAGGTGCAGGTGTCAGCCGAATAGCAGTGTATAGCGCAAAAGTCATGGTCAGACCCTCCTAACCTATCCAATCGTAACGTAACCAAACGAAACCCGACTCATTCTAACGCGAAGCGACAGCTACTAATAGCCTGCCCAGAGCCAAGCAGAGCATACTAGAGCACGACAGAGCGGAGAAGTCCACCGCATATCAGTGTACGGCCCAAAAGTCAAATCGATCCTCCCCTACCCTAACCCAACCTAACACGTGCAAACGTAATCTAAATCAACATTTCGTACCACGGCCACTATTTCTGGCATACCCAGAGCCGAGCAGAATGTAGTGGAGCATTGTGGAGCGCAGAAATCCTCCGAATAGCCGTGTATTGCTGAAAAGCCAAAGCTGCCCTGCCCTAACCGATCCAAGCGTAACATAATCAAACGTTTCCTAACATTTCCGAACACAAGCTGGACATAGCAGAGCACAGTAGAGCGTAGAAGTCCACCAAATAGCTGCGTAAATTTCAAAAGTTAATGCTATCCTAACCACACTTAGCCAAACCGAGCCAAACCCGGCGTAGCCTGACACAACATAAAGTGTCGAGACCACTATCGCTTGCATTCCCAGAGCCGTGCTGAAAATAGTAGAGCCCTGTAGGACGCAGAAATCCACCTAATAGCAGAATATAGCTCTAAAGTCAGAGATGCCGTCTCCTTACCTAAACAATCATAACATAACCGAACGTAACCTAACACATCCTAATGTGCCCCGAGCACTATTGCAGGCCTGCGCAGAGCCAAGCCCAGCACATTAGTGGAGAGTAGATTGCAGAAATCAAAAGAACCACGGCGTATGTCCGACGAGACAGAAGCACACAAACCAAACCCAAACCATTAGAACATATCCAAAAATAGCATAACTCAACCTAATGTGCCGAGACCGCTATTGCTGCCATCCACAGGGCCAAGCAGGACATACTAGAGCACAGTAGAGCGCAGAAATCCACCGCATATCAGTGTACAGCACATAAGTTAATGCTACCCTTTCGAAACATAGCCAAACGCAACCTACCCGAACGTAACATGATACAACGTAACGTGCAGATACAACCATTGCTGGTCTTCCCAGAGTCAAGGTGAAGATATTAGAGCACTGTAGGGCGCACACATCCAGCTAGTAGCAGACAATAGTACTTAAGTCGGGGCTATCCCCTCCTAACCTAATCAATCGTAACATAACCGAACGTAACCCAACTCGAACTAACGTGACGCGACCACAATTGCTGGCCTCCACAGTGCCAAGCGGATCACATTAATGGAGTGTAGAACGCAGAAATCCTTAGAAACGCTGTGTACATCAGAAAAATCAAAGATACCAAAGCCTAACAAAGACGAACAGAACATATGCAAACATAGCCAATCACAACCTAACCTGCCAACACTGCTGTTGCTGCCCGCCTCAGAGCCTAGCAGGACACACTACAGCTCAGGACAGAGCAGAAATCCACCTTACAGCAGAGTAGAGCACAAAAGCTGAAGCTATTCTAACCAAACAAAGCCTAACCCAACGTAACCGGACGTAACCTGACTCAGCATAACGCGTCGAGGCCGCTATTGCTCGCCTTCCCAGAGCCAAGCTGAAGATATTAGAGCACTGTGTGTCGCAGATATCAACCTAATAGCAAACAATAGCAATTAAGTGAGCGATATCCTCCCCTAACCTAACCAATCCTGACATAACCGTGCGTAACATAACCAAAACTATCGTGCCGAGACCGCTACTGCTGGCCCTCCCAGAGACAAACTGAAACTATTAGAGTCCCGTAGGTCGCAGAAATCAACCTAATAGCAGACTGTACCTCTAAAGTCGAAGAAACCCTCTCCTAGCCTGGGCAACCGTAACATAACCAAACGTAACCTAACCCAACCTAAGTTGCCGTGAACACTATTACTGGCCTCCCCAGAGCCAAGCAGAACGTATTAGTGGAGAGTAGACCGCAGAAATCCTAGGAATCGCAGTGTAGATCGGAAAAGTCGAAGCGATCCAAGCCCAACCCTAACCAACGGATCATAAACAAACATAGCGTATCCCAAACTAACCTGCGGAGACCGACATTGCTGCACTCCACAGAGCCAAGCAGAACATACTGGAGCACAACACAGCGCAGAAATCCAACTAATAGCAGTGTACAGCACAATAGTGAAGGCTATCCTAACCAAACTTAGCCTAACCCAACACAACTGAAAGTAACTTTAGTCAACATAACGTGCCGGGAACACCATTCCAGGCCCTCCTAGGGCCAAGCTGAAAATATTAAAGCACCGTAGGGTGCAGGGATCCACATAATAGCAGACTATAGCGCTAAAGTCAAAGCTACAATCTCCTAACCTAACCAATCGTAACATAACCAAACGTAACTCAACTCAATCTAGCGTGCCGCGACCACAATTGCTGGCCACCCCAAAGCCAAGCAGAACACATTAGTGGAGAGTAGAACGCAGAAACCCTTAGATTCGCAGTGTACATCACAAGAGTCATAGCTACCTGTACGTAACGCAAACCATCAGAGCTTTTACCATCGTAACATAACTCAGAGCAACCTGCCGATGCCGCTGTTGCTGCCCTCACGGAGCCAAGGAGGGCATACTAGATCACTGTAGAATGCAGAAATCCACCGAATAGAATTGTATAACACGAAAGACATAGCTATCCATACCTAACCCAAACAAACATAGCCTACCAAACGTAGCATTGCTCAACCTACCGTGCTGGGACCACCGTTACTGGCCTCCCCAGAGTTGAGCAGAGTATAGAAGAGCTACGTAGGTCGTAAAAATCTACCGAATGCCAGCGCATAGCACACAAGTCAAATCTACCCAATAGTAACCTATCCAAACGTAATACAGGCGAACGTAACATAACCTAACCTAACACCCCGAGACCACTATTGTTGGTCTCCCCAGATTCACGTACAGGATATTACACCACAGTAGAGCGTCGAAATCAAACTCATTGCATTGTGTAGCGCGAAAGTCAAAGCTATCCTGTGCTAACGACGTCAAATCTATCGAAAGCAAGCGCAACATTACGCAGCCTAACGTGCCGAGACCAGTATTGCTGCCCTCACCAGAGCCAAATAGAACATATCGTAGGGGAGTAGAACGCGGAAATCAATGGAATGGCAGTGCATAGCACAATATTCAGAGCTACCATATCCTAACATAGCCATAAGCATTATAACCGAGCGCAGCGTAACTAAATCTAACGTGCCGAGACCACTATTGCATGCCTCCCCACAAACAAGCAGAATACACTAGAGCACGGCAGAGCGCAGGGAGCCATCAAATTGCGGTGTATAGCACAAAAACCGGAAATATCGTAACCAAATCTACCCAGACCCAACCTAATGGAACGTAGACTGACTGAGACTGACGTGCCGCCACCACTATTGCTGGCCTCCCGAGAGTCAAGCAGAGTATAGAAGGGCAATGCAAGGCGCATGAACCCACCGAATAGCAGTGTATAGCACAAAAGTCTAAGCTACCCTATCCTAACCTGACAAAGTGTAGCATAATCAAACGCAGCATACCTCAGCCAAACGTGCCGAGACATTTACCGTTGGCATCCCCATAGCCAAGCAGAATATACTAGAGCAGAGTAAATCGCCTTAATCCGCCGTATAGCAGTATAAAGTGCACAAGTCCAAGCCATTCGTTCCAAACTTATAATAACTTGACATAACCGAACGTAGCCTAACACAGCCAAACGTAACATGACCGCTATTGCTGGCGTCCCCACATACAAGCGGATGCTAGTAGAGCAATTGAGAGCACAGACATCGGTCTAATAACAGTGTGTAGTGGAAAAGTCAATGCTAACCTAACCAAACCCATCTCAACCAAGCCAAGTCAAACGCAACCTATATCAACCAAATGTGCAACGAACATTATTGCCGGCCTCCACAGAGGCAAGTCGAACATATTTCAGCACTGTAGAGAATAGAAATACAACGAGTAGCAGTGCATAGACAAAGGTCAAAGCTGTTCCAGCTTATTACCTAACCTAACCTAACCTAACCTAACCTAACCTAACCTAACCTAACCTAACCTATCCTAATCAAACGTAGCCAACCTAGACCTAACATGCCGCAATCACCATCGCTGCCCTCCACAGGGAAAATCGGTACATATTAGAGGAGTGTAGGGGCAGAAATCTATAGAAATGCTGTGTATAGCAGAGCAACGTAGAAGGCTGAAACCGTCCGAATAGCAGTGTATAGCGCAAAAGTCAAAGCAGTCTTTGCCAAACCTAGCCAAACCTAACCAAAACAAGCGTTACATAACACAACCTAACCTGCCGGGAGCACTATTCCTGGAGCGCACAGAGACAAGCGGAGTGTCATTCCGCGCAGAACAGCGCAGAATTCCATAGAATATCATTGTGTAGTGCAAAAGTATAAGCTATCCAAACCTAACACAACGTAACCTATCCTAGTCATACGTAATCTAACCCACGCTAACGTGCCGCGTCCAGTGTAGCCGTCCTCCCGGGAGTCGAGCAGAGTACAGTATTGTTATACAGTGCGCAGAAATCCACCGACCAATATAGTAGAGCACGAAGGTCTAAGCTTTCCTATCCTAACGTATATAAACGCAATATAACCCGACGCAGCGTATCTTAACTTGTCGTGCCAAGAACATTATCGCTGGCCACCCCAGAGCAAAGCAGAATATACTACAGCAGAGAGGAGCACAGAGGGCCACCAAATAGCTGCGTATGGCACAAAAGTCAAAGATACTCTAACGTAACCTCTCCTAACCCAACCTAGCCGAACGTAGAGTAACGAAACGTGTTGCGTCGAGACTACTACTGTGGGCCTCCCCTGATCCAATAGAGCATATTAGAGCATCGTAGAGCGCAGAAATCCACCGCATTTCAATGTACAGCACAAATGTCAAAGATATCCTACCATAACACAGACAAGCCTAACCAAACCAAACTTAATCCAACTCTAATTAACGCGTCGCGGCCACGGTTTCTGGTCTCCCCAACACGAAGCAAGTCCTACTGGAGCAATCTAGAGCGCAGGTGTCCTCCGAAATGCTGCGTATTGCACAAAAGTCAACGTCACCCTCCCCTATCCTAACCAAACGTAACACAACCAAACGTAGCATAAATTAACATAACGCGCCGGGGCCTATATATCTGGCCTTCTCGTAGACTAGGAGAGCAGTAGAGCATTGTAGAGAGTAGAAATACAACGAAAGGCAATGTGTAACGCAAAGTCAAAGATATTCCGTCCAAACCTGACCATACCTGACATAACTAGACGTAGCCTAACTAAACGTAACGCGCGGATGCCGCAGTTGCTGGCCCGCCCAGAGCCAAGCTGTAAACATAAGAGCACAGCGAGGTGCAGGTGTCAGCCGAATTGCAGTGTATAGCGCAAAAGTCATGGTCAGACCCTCCTAACCTATCCAATCGTAACGTAACCAAACGAAACCCGACTCATTCTAACGCGAAGCGACAGCTACTAATAGCCTGCCCAGAGCCAAGCAGAGCATACTAGAGCACGACAGAGCGGAGAAGTCCACCGCATATCAGTGTACGGCCCAAAAGTCAAATAGATCCTCCCCTACCCTAACCCAACCTAACACGTGCAAACGTAATCTAAATCAACATTTCGTACCACGGCCACTATTTCTGGCATACCCAGAGCCGAGCAGAATGTAGTGGAGCATTGTGGAGCGCAGAAATCCTCCGAATAGCCGTGTATTGCTGAAAAGCCAAAGCTGCCCTGCCCTAACCGATCCAAGCGTAACATAATCAAACGTTTCCTAACATTTCCGAACGTGCCGAGGCCGCTATTGCTGGAACCCCAGAGCCAAGCAGAATATACTAAAGCACAGTGGTCCATAGAAAGCCACAACATAGCAGCGTATTATCACAAACGACAAATATGTCCTAACCTAGCCTGGCATAACCTACCTAAACAACCGTGGACTTGCTAATCCTAACGAAACAAGACCACTACTTCTGGCCCCTCTAGCAGAATATTCTTGAGCACAGTAGAGCGCAGACATCCACGGAATAGCAGTGCAAAGCACTAAAGCTGAAGCCAACATAGCCTAACCCAAATAAATCTAACCAAACCAAACGTAACATATCTCCTCCTAACGCGCCGCGGCCAGAGTTTCTGTTCGCCTCAGATCAAAGCAGAGCACATTAGATTACAGTAGAGCGCAGAAAACCACCGAATAGCACTGTAGAGAGTAGAAAACCTCCGAATAGCACTGTAGAGCGCATAAGTCATAGCAGTCCATGCCTAACGTAACCAAACGTAGAAATACCAAACGCTACCCAACTCCACCTTACAGGCCTAAACCACTACTGCTGACCTCCCCAGAGCCAAGCCGAATATACTACAGCACAGTAGGTAACAGATATCTGCGGCGCTTCAGAGTGTAGCACAAAGGTCAAAAATATCCTGACCTAACCTCTCCTAACCTAACCCAAGCAAACGTTGCCTTGTACGGTATGACGTGCCAAGAGTAATATTGTTATCCTTCCTAGAGACAAGCTGAACAAGTCAGGCCGCAGTCGAGGGCCGAATTGTGCCGAATAGCAGTGTACATAACAAAAGTCAAGGCTATCCTCTCCTAACTGAACCAATCGTAGCATTCCCAAACGTAAACTAACACAACCTAACGTACAGCTACTACTATTGCTAGCCTCCCTACGGACGAGCATAGTATAGTAGAGCAGAGTAGACCGCAGATAGTCACCGTATAAAAGTCTATGCCAAGAAAGTCAAAGCTATGCGGACTTAACACAAACATAACACAACGTAACGTCCCGCGACCACTATTGCTGGCCACCCCAGATCCTAGCAGAAAATGTTAGAGCACAGAAGTCCACCGAATATCAGTGTAGAGCATAAAGTTCAAAGCTACCCTATCCTAATATATGCAACCATAACATTGCCGAACGTAACATAACGCAACCTAACGTACCTAGACCACTATTGCTGACCTCCCCAGATTCGAGCCGACGTTATTAGAAAACAGTAGGGCACACAAGACCATAGAATCGCAGTGTATAGCACAACAGTCATATCAATCCAGGCCTAACAAAGGTTAACACAGCCTAACCAAACGCAGCCCACCTCAACCTAACACACCGCGGACACTAATGCTGTCCTCTCCAAGGAAAAGTAGAATGTAGTAGAGAGCAGCCGTGCGCAGAAATCCAACGAACGTCAGTGTAAAACACGAAATCCAAGGCTGCAAATCGAACGTACCCTAAGACAACCTTACGTGCCGCGGCCAATATTGCTGGCATACCCATGTCTAAGCACAATATAGTAGAGCTCAGTAAAGCGCAGAAACGCTCCGATAGCAATGTATGGCACGAAAGCCTTAGTTAACCTGACCGAGCTTAACAGAACCTAACCTAACCAAACGTAGCCTGACTCACCTTAACGTGACGAGACCAATATAGCTGGCATCCCGGGGCCAAGCAGAGAATACTAGAGTACATTAGACCGCAGAAAGCCACCGAATAACATCGAATAGCACAAAAGTCAGAGAATCCTATCCAAACCGAGCCAAACGTAACATAACCAAACGTAGCCTAACTCAACCTAACATGACGAGACCGCTGTTGCTGGTCTCTACAGAGACAAGCCGAATCTACTTGGGAACAGTAGTGCGCAGAAACTCACCGCATTATAGTGTATAGCACAAAAGTCATAGCTATCCTAACCAACCTTAACCGAACCTTGCTTAACTAAACTTTACCTAACCCAAAATAACATCCCACTACCACCAATTCTCGCCTCCGCAGAGTCGAGCATGGTGTAGTAGAGTAATGTGGAGCACAGAAATCCACCGAATATCACTATTGTGCACAAAAGTCACAGCTATCCTAACCAAACCCAACGCAACCTAACCTAACTATGCGTAACCTAACACAACCTAAGGTGTCGCGTACAGTGTCGCTGCCACCCACAGTGTCAAGCATAGCGTATTAGAGGAAGGTAGATTGGTGGGATCCGTGGAATCGCAGTGTGTAGCGGAAAAGGCTAAGCTAACCATTCCTAACAAAGGCTAACATAACGTAACTAAACGTATCCTAACATAATATCCCGAGACCACTATTACTGGTTTCCAGGGGGTCAAGCGGATCACAATAGGGCACAGAATAGCGAAGAAGTCCACCGAATAGAAGTATATACTCCAGAATTCAATGGCATCCACTGCCGCGCTACCCATGCGTAATATAACCAAGCGTAGCATAAACCAAACTGACGTGACGGGGCCACTATTACTGGCCTCCCCTGAGCCGAGTAGAGTATTGTGGAGCAATATAGAGCGTAGAAAAACGTCGAATACCAGTGTACATCTCAAAAGTCACAGCTAACCTAAACTAACATGTCCAAACGTAATATAACCAAACGCTACCTGAGAAAACCTAACGTGCCGGCGTCACTATTGCTGGACTCACTATAGTCAAATAGTATATACCAGAGCATAAAGCCTCCAAATAGCAGCGAAAGGCACAAATGTCAAACTATTGTGCCGAGACCCCGATTGCTGGCCTCCTCAGAGTCGAGCAGAGTGTAGTAGCTCCATGTATATGGTAGGAATCAACCAGAAAGCAGTGTATAGCGCAAAACTCAAAGACACCCTGACCAAACCTGACCTAACCTGACCTAACCAAACGTAACATATCCAAAGGTAATGTCCCGATCCCACTACTGCATGCCCTCCCAGGGCCAAGCTGAACAAATTAGAGCACAGTAGGGTGCAGAAATCCGCCGAAAAGCCGTGTGTAGCGCAAGAGTACAAACTAGACCCCCCTAACCAGACCACTCGTAAAGTAACCAAATGTATCCTAACTCAACGTAACGTGCCGGTACCACAGCTTCTGGCCCTTCCAGAGCAAAGCTGAACATTCGAGGGCACAGCAGAACGCAAAAATGTACCGAGTAGCAGTGTATACCACGAAAGCAGAAGCTATGCAAACCTAACACAAACCATCGTATCCTAACCAAACGTTGCTCAACTCAAGCTAACGTGCCGAGACGACTATTGCTGGCCTCCGCAGAGCCAAGCATAACGTATTAGAGAACAGTGGGTCGTAAAAGCCCACCGAATAGCAGTGTAGAGCACAAAAGTCAATTCCATCCTATAATAGCATGTCGAAACGTAATGTAAACACACGTAGCCTAACTTAACTTGACGCGTCGAGAAAGCTGTTGCTGGCCTCCACAGCGACAAGCAGAATATACTGGAACACAGTAGGTCACAGATAGACCCCAAATAGCAGTGTGTAGCAAAGAAGACAGAGAAATCCTGACCTAACCTGAATTCACGTAACCAGACCAAACGTAAACAAACTAAACATAACGAGCTGAGCACACATTTGCTGGATTCCCCATCGCCAAGCAGAACATATTAGACGAGTACAGAGCGCAGAAGTCCATAGAATGGCAATGAACATCAGAAAAGTCAAAGACGTCCTAGCCTTGCACTGGCTACCCTAACTTAACCAAACGTAACATTCATAACATATCTTGTCGAAATAACTATTGCTGGCCTTCGCGGAGCCCAGCGGAATATACTAGAGAACAGTATTGCGTAGAAGTTCATCGCATTAGTGTCAATATCACAAAAGTCAAATATATCCTGGCCAAACCTAACCTGTCATAACGAAAACGAACGTAACGTAACTCGACATAACGTGCCTAGACCACTATTACTGACCTCCCCTGAGACGAGCGGATGCTAGTAAAGCAACGCAGAGCGCAGATATCCACCGCATAGCAGTGTATATCACAAAAGTCAACGCAAACCCAACCAAACATAACCTAACATAACCTTACCAAACGTAACATAACGCAAACTAACGTGCCGCGACAACCATTGCTGGCGTCCCCATTGACATGCAGAGTACGACGCAGCACAGTAGAGCGCAGGTGTCCATAGAACAACAGTGTTGAGCACAAATGTCAAAGATAACCTAACCCAACCTGACCTTATCTAACCTAACCGAACGTAGCCTATCTCAAAATAGCGTACCGCAACCACTATTGCTGTCCTTGCCAGGGACAAGCAGAACGCATTCCAGCGCAATAGATCCCAAGCGCCAAGCATAGCTCATTAGTTCACAGTACAGAGCAGTAATCCACTGAATAGCAGTTTATAGCACAAAAGCCAAGGCCATTCTATCCCTGACCTAACCAAACGTAACATAAGCTGTCGTAACGTATCCCTACCTGACGTGCCTCGATATCTATTGCGGTCCTCACTAGAGCTAAGAAGAGCATAGCAGAGCAGTGAAGAACTCTGAAATCTTTCGAAAAGCAGCGTACATCACGAAAGTCAAATCAATCCTAACCAAGCCTAACCAAACCTATCATAACCGAAATTCAATGGCATCCACTGCCGCGCTACCCATGCGTAATATAACCAAGCGTTGCATAAACCAAACTGACGTGACGGGGCCACTATTACTGGCCTCCCCTGAGCCGAGTAGAGTATTGTGGAGCAATATAGAGCGTAGAAAAACGTCGAATACCAGTGTACATCTCAAAAGTCACAGCTAACCTAAACTAACATGTCCAAACGTAATATAACCAAACGCTACCTGAGAAAACCTAACGTGCCGGCGTCACTATTGCTGGACTCACTATAGTCAAATAGTATATACCAGAGCATAAAGCCTCCAAATAGCAGCGAAAGGCACAAATGTCAAACTATTGTGCCGAGACCCCGATTGCTGGCCTCCTCAGAGTCGAGCAGAGTGTAGTAGCTCCATGTATATGGTAGGAATCAACCAGAAAGCAGTGTATAGCGCAAAACTCAAAGACACCCAGACCAAACCTGACCTAACCTGACCTAACCAAACGTAACATATCCAAAGGTAATGTCCCGATCCCACTACTGCATGCCCTCCCAGGGCCAAGCTGAACAAATTAGAGCACAGTAGGGTGCAGAAATCCGCCGAAAAGCCGTGTGTAGCGCAAGAGTACAAACTAGACCCCCCTAACCAGACCACTCGTAAAGTAACCAAATGTATCCTAACTCAACGTAACGTGCCGGTACCACAGCTTCTGGCCCTTCCAGAGCAAAGCTGAACATACGAGGGCACAGCAGAACGCAAAAATGTACCGAGTAGCAGTGTATACCACGAAAGCAGAAGCTATGCAAACCTAACACAAACCATCGTATCCTAACCAAACGTTGCTCAACTCAAGCTAACGTGCCGAGACGACTATTGCTGGCCTCCGCAGAGCCAAGCATAACGTATTAGAGAACAGTGGGTCGTAAAAGCCCACCGAATAGCAGTGTAGAGCACAAAAGTCAATTCCATCCTATAATAGCATGTCGAAACGTAATGTAAACACACGTAGCCTAACTTAACTTGACGCGTCGAGAAAGCTGTTGCTGGCCTCCACAGCGACAAGCAGAATATACTGGAACACAGTAGGTCACAGATAGACCCCAAATAGCAGTGTGTAGCAAAGAAGACAGAGAAATCCTGACCTAACCTGAATTCACGTAACCAGACCAAACGTAAACAAACTAAACATAACGAGCTGAGCACACATTTGCTGGATTCCCCATCGCCAAGCAGAACATATTAGACGAGTACAGAGCGCAGAAGTCCATAGAATGGCAATGAACATCAGAAAAGTCAAAGACGTCCTAGCCTTGCACTGGCTACCCTAACTTAACCAAACGTAACATTCATAACATATCTTGTCGAAATAACTATTGCTGGCCTTCGCGGAGCCCAGCGGAATATACTAGAGAACAGTATTGCGTAGAAGTACATCGCATTAGTGTCAATATCACAAAAGTCAAATATATCCTGGCCAAACCTAACCTGTCATAACGAAAACGAACGTAACGTAACTCGACATAACGTGCCTAGACCACTATTACTGACCTCCCCTGAGACGAGCGGATGCTAGTAAAGCAACGCAGAGCGCAGATATCCACCGCATAGCAGTGTATATCACAAAAGTCAACGCAAACCCAACCAAACATAACCTAACATAACCTTACCAAACGTAACATAACGCAAACTAACGTGCCGCGACAACCATTGCTGGCGTCCCCATTGACATGCAGAGTACGACGCAGCACAGTAGAGCGCAGGTGTCCATAGAACAACAGTGTTGAGCACAAATGTCAAAGATAACCTAACCCAACCTGACCTTATCTAACCTAACCGAACGTAGCCTATCTCAAAATAGCGTACTGCAACCACTATTGCTGGCCTTGCCAGGGACAAGCAGAACGCATTACACCGCAATAGATCCCAAGCGCCAAGCATAGCTCATTAGTTCACAGTACAGAGCAGTAATCCACTGAATAGCAGTTTATAGCACAAAAGCCAAGGCCATTCTATCCCTGACCTAACCAAACGTAACATAAGCTGTCGTAACGTATCCCTACCTGACGTGCCTCGATATCTATTGCGGTCCTCACTAGAGCTAAGAAGAGCATAGCAGAGCAGTGAAGAACTCTGAAAACTTTCGAAAAGCAGCGTACATCACGAAAGTCAAATCAATCCTAACCAAGCCTAACCAAACCTATCATAACCGAAAGTAACATGGCTCAACCTAACCTGCCGAGAGCACTATTCCTGGCGTCGACGGAGGCAAGCAGAGCGTGGTAGCGAACAAAAGAGTGTAGAAGTCCACAGAATAGCAGTGTGCAGCGCAGAAGTCTTAGATATCGTAACCTAACACGACGTAACCTAACCCAGCCATGCCTAGCCTAACTTAACATACCGTGCCAGGGCCACTATTGCTGCCATCCCGAGAGTCGAGTAGAGTATAGTAGATCAATGTAGGGTGCTGCAATCCACCGAACAGTAGGTTATAGCAGTAAAAT
>NW_016909612.1:0-7644 GCF_001483705.2 Eufriesea mexicana
GATACGTTTGGTTAGGATGGCTTCAACTTTTATGCTATACGCTGCTGCTCTGTGGATTTCTACATCCTTCACTGCGCTAATATTCTCCGTATTTCCCTAGGGATGGCAGCAATGGTAGTCGCGACACGCTACGTTGAGTTAGGCTGCGTTTGGTTAGGTTAGCGTAGGGCACACTAGGTTAGGGTGTCTTCGACATTTGTGCTATACACTGCCAGTCTATGTCATTCTACGCGCTACTCTCCTCTAATATTTTCTGCTTGGCGATGCGGAGGCCAGCAACAGAAGCCTAGGCACATTAGCTTTGCGTTAAGTCACATTCCGTTAGGTCAGGTTAGGTCAGGTTAGGTCAGGTTAGTTTGGGATAGACTTGACTTTTGTGCTTTACACTACAATGCGGCGGATCTCTGTGCTCTTCAGTGCTCTAGCTTATTCTTCTGGTCTCTGGAGAGGCCAGTAATTATGGTCTAGGCACGTTAGGTTGAGTTATGTTGCGATTGGCTAGGCTATGTTACGTTTGGTAATGTTAGAATTGGATAGCTTCGGCTTCCATGCTATGCACATCTATTCGGCGGACTTCTTCTCTTTACATTGCTTTACTACTCTCTGCTCGACTCTCGGGATGCGATCAATAGTGGTCGTGGCACGTTGGGCTGCGTAATGTTTCGTTCGGTTAGGTTAGGTTAGGCTATGTTTGGTAAGGGTGGCTTTGACTTTCATGCTATACACAGATACTCGGTGGACTCCTGAACTCTACTGTGCTCTCCTCTAATCTGCTAGACCCTGGGCAGGCCAGCAATAGCAGTCGCGGTACGTTAAGTTGAGCTTTTCTACGTTAGATTAGGGTACGTTAGCTTGGGATAGGTTTGGATGTCTTTGACCTTTCTGCTGTGCATTGCGATTATATTTGTTTCTGCACTCTACTTTCCTCTAATATGATCTGCTTGGCTCTGTGGTGGACAGCAATGGTGGTCGCGGCACGATAGGTTGAGTCATATTGTGTTTGGTTTGGTTATGTCTGGTTAGGTTAGGAAGGGATACCTTTGACTTTCGTGCTATACAATGCTATTGGATGGATTTCTGCGCTCTTCGTTGCTATACTATACTCCATTCAACTCTGGGGAGGCCATCAATGGTCGGTCGTGGAACAATATGTTGAGGTATGTAACGATTTGGTAGGTCTGGTTAGGCTAGGTTTGGGCAGTATGGCTTCGACTTTTGTGCTGTGCACGGCTAGTGTTTGAATTTCTGCGCTCTACTCTGCTCTAGTATGTTCTGCTTGGCTCTGGGATGCCAGCAGTAGAAGTTTCGGCGCGTTAGTTTCAGGAACGCTGCGTTCCGCTGTGTTACGTTTGGTTAGGTTAGGATAGGGTATCTCTGACTTTTCTGCTATACACTGCTATTCGGCGGAATTCTGCGATTTACATTGTTCTACTATACTGTGCTCGGCTCTGGGGATGCGAGCAATCGTGGTCGTGGCGCGTTAGGTTGAGATAGGTTACGTTCGGTTAGGCTAGGTTAGGCTAAGTTTGGTCAGGATAGCTTCGACTTTCATGCTATACACAGTTACTCGGTCAATTCCTGCCGTTCACTGTGCTCCACTCTAATCTGCTAGACCCTGTGGCGGGCAGCTATAGTGGTCGCGGCTGGTTACGTTGAGCTTTTTTACGATAGGTTAGGCTGTGATAGTTTGGATATCTATGGCTTCTCTGCTGTATACTGCGATCATATGTATTTCTGAGCCCTACATTCCTCTAGTATATTCTGCTTGGCTCTGGTGAGGCTAGCAATACTGTTGACGGCTGGTTAAGTTGAGCTCGGTTACGTTTGGTTGTGCTACTATAGGTTAGGTTCGGAGAGGTTACCTTTGCCTTTTGTGCTACATCGTGCTTTTCGGTGGGTTTCTCCGTTGTACTCTGCCCTAACATGCTCTGGTTTGCTCTGGGGAGGCCGGAAATAGTGGCCGCGGCATGTTATGTTTCGCTATGTTACTTTCGGTTAGTTTATGTTTGCATGGGTAAGGTTTGGATAGCATTGTTTTTTCTGCTATACACTGCGATTCTACGGATTGCTGCGCCCCAATCCACTATAATATGTTCTGCATGGCCCTGGGGATGCCACCAACAGTGGACGCGGCACGCTATGCTGTGTTAGATTATGTTTGGCTTTGTAAGGTTGCGTTGGGTTAGGATGGGATAGCTACGATTCTTGAGCTAGACACTGCAATCCTGTGGGCTCCTGCGCCCTATCGTGCGCTATTGCGCCCTACTAGTTTGCGGCGATGCCAGGAATAGTGGCCGCGGCACGTTAGGTAGGGTAAGTTAGGTTGGGATATCCCCGACTTCTGAGCTAAACACTGCAGTGCGTTGGATTACTGCCATCTATTGCTCTCGAGCATATTCGGCTTGGCTCTGGGGAGGCAAGCAATAGTGGACCCGGCACATTTTGTTGATTAAGGCTACGTTCGGTTCTGTTACGTTTGGTCATGTTGGGATAGGGTAGCTTCGACCATTGTGCTATGCACTGCGATTCTATGGACGTCTGCGCTCTACTCTCCCCTTATATGTTCAGCTTGGCTCCGGGGAGGGCAGCAATAGTAGTGGCGACACGTTAGGTTGAGTTAGATTACGTTTGGTTGGGACAGGTTAGTTTAAGCTTCGTTATGGCAGCTTTGACTTTTGTGATATAGAGTGCTATTCGGTGGATTTCAGCTCTCAACATTGCTGTAATATGCTCGGCCTCTCTCTGGGACAGCCAGCAATACGTGTTTCGGCATTTTATTTTGAGCTAGGCTACGTTTGGTTGGGTTAGGCTAGGACATGTTGGATTAGGATATCTTCCACTTTCGTGCTATTCACTGCAATGCGCTGGGTTATTACGCTCTACTGTGCTCTAGTACATACAGCTTGGCTCTGCGGAGGCTAGTAATACTGGTCTCGGCACGTTTGGTTGAGATAAGCTACTTTCGGTTATGTTACGTATGGTTCTGTTCGGATAGGGTAACTTCGACTGTTGCGGTATGCACTGCGATTCTATGGATCCCTGAGCTCTGCCCTCCTTTAATACATTCTACTTAGCCGTGTGGAGGGCAGCAATAGTGGTCTCGGCACGTAAGGATGGGCTAGGTTACGTTCGGTTACGGCACGTTTGTTCCGGTTAGGATACGATAGTTCTGACTTTTGCGCTGTGCACTACTGTACGCTAGATTTCTGCGTTCTACTGTGCTCTAGTATGTTCTACTTCGACCTGGGGAGGCCAGCAATGTTGTACGCGGCGTGTTTGGCTGTGTCAGGTTACGTTGTGCTTGGTTAGGTTAGGATGAGTTTGGTTATGGTGGTTTTGACGTTTGCGCTATACACTCCTATTCGGTGGACTTCTACGCTCTACTGCAATCTAGTACATCCTGCGTGGAACTGGGGAGGCTGGTAATATTGGTCTCGACACGTTAGGATTAACTAATCTACGTTTGGTTAGGTTAGGCTGCGTCTTGTTGGGTTAGGATATCTTTGACCTTTCTGCTATGTATTGCAGCTTGGTGGCTTTCTGCGCTCTAATGCGCCCTAGTACGTTCTACGTGGCTCTGCGGAGCTCAGTAACAGTGGTTTATGCACGTAAGGTTGGCTTAGGTTACGGTCGGTTATGATACGTTTGATTTGGTTAGGGCAGATTAGCTTTGACTTTTGTGCTTTACACTGCTACTCGGTGGATTTTTTCGCTCTTCTGTTATCTAATATTCTCTCCTTTGCCCTTGGGAGCCCATAAATAGTGTACGCGGCACGATATTTCTTGTTAGGCTATGTTTAGTTATGTTACGTTTGTCTACGATAGGATTGGATATCTTTGACGTATGAGCTATACACTCCTATTAGACGGATTCCTTTACTTTCGTTGCTCTCCTATTCCCTACTCGACTCTGGGGAGCCCAGCACCGGCGGTCGTGGCACGATTGGTTTAGTCTTGCTACGTTTCGTTATGTTAGGTTTGGTTAGGTTTGGTCTGGATGGCATTGACTTTTGTGCTATAGTCTGCTGTTAGGTGTATCTCTGCTAACCTACAGTGCTTTAATATTTTCAGCTTGACTCCGGGAAGGCCAGCAACAGTGGTCTAGGCACGTTATGTTGGATCAAGTTACGTTCGGTTAGCTTGGGCTAGGCAATGTTTGGGGAAGATAGCTTTAACTTTTGTGCTGTACGCTGCTATTCAGTGTATTTCTGCGATTTGCTGTGCTCTAGAATGTCCTGCATGGCTCTGGTGATGGAAGCAATATCGGTCTCGGCACGCTGGTTAGAATTATGCTATGTTTGGTTGCCTTCCGTTGGTTTGGGTTAGGTTTGGGTATCAATGACTTTTCTGATGTACACTGCGATTATTTGGATTTCTGCTCTCTACTTTCAAGTAATACGTTCTGTTTGGCTCTGCGTATGCAGCCAGTAGCGGTCGCGGCACGTTAGGTTGAGTTAGGTTTCGTTTGGGTATGTTAAGATTGGTTTAGATAGGGGAGGATGTCTTTGACTTTAGTGCCATAGTCAGATATTAGGTGGATTTCCGCGCCATACATAGCTCTAATATCTTCAGCTTCGCTCTGGCAAGACCAGAAAGGGTGGTCTCGGCACGTGATGATGAGTAATGTTACGTTCGGTTAGGCTGTATCCGGCTAAGCTTGGTCAGGATAGCTTCAACTATTGTGCTGTATACTGCTGCTAGGTGGACACCTGCTCCCTACTGTGCTCTAGTATGTCCTGCTTGTCTCTGGGGAGGGCAGCAATGGCGGTCTCGGCACGACAGTTTGATTTATGCAATGTTTGATTATGTTGTATTGGTTTGGGATAGGGTTGGGTAGCTTTGGCGTTTCTGTTATACACTGCGATTATATGGATTTCTGCGTCCTACACTCCACTAATGTCATCTACTTGGCTATGGGGTGGTCAGCAGTAGTGGCCGCGGAAAGTTAGGTTGAGTTATATTGCGCTTGGTTATGTTACGTTTGGTTAGGTTACGAAAGGAGACCTTTGACTTTACGGCTATAGCCTGACATTACGTGGATTACTGCGCCATAGAGGGCCCTAATGCCTTCAGTTTAGCTCTGGGAGGGCCAGCAATGTTGGCTCCTGCACGATAGATTTTGTCATGTTACGTTCGGCTAGGTTGGGTCAGGCCAAGTTGTGTAAGCATAGCTTTAACTTTTGTTATGTACGCTTCTGTTAAGAGGATCCCTGCGCTCTACTGCGCTCTAGTATGTCCTACTTGTCTCTGCGGAGGCCAGTAATAATGGTCGCTGCACGTTAGGTTTAGATAGGTTACGTTCCTTTATGTTACGATAGATTAGGTTAGGAGAGGATAGCTCTGACTATGGTGCTATAGTCTGCTATTAGGTGAATATCTGCACCCAACAGTGCTCTAATATTTTCAGCTTGGCCCCGGCAACGCCAGCAATAGTTGTCTCGGCAAGTCATGGTCAGAAATGTTACGTTCGGTTAGGTTGGCTTAGGCATTTTTTCGTCACGGTAGCTTCAACTTTTGTGCTTTACGCTGCAATTCAGGGGATTCCTGCGCTCTACTGTACCCTAGTATGTCCTGCTTGCCTCTGGGGTGGGCAGGAATGGCGGCCTCAGCTGGTTAGGATATCTTAGACTATGTTTGGCTATGTTCTGTTTGTCTGGGTTGGGTTTGGGTAGCTCTGACTTTTCCAATATACGCTGCGATTCTATGGATATCTGCACCGTACTGTCCACTAATGTGTCCTGCTTGCCTCTGGAGAGGCCAGCAATAGCAGTCTTAGCACGTTAGGTTGAGCTACGTTTCGATGTGTCATTTTACGTTTGGTTAGGTTAGGAGAGGATAGCTTTGACTTTAGTGCCGTAGTCTGTTGTTAGGTGGATTACGGCGCCATACTGTGATCTAATGCTTTCAGCTTGGCACTGTGAATGCCAGCAATCGCAGCCTGGGCACGTAACATTTTGTCAGGCTAAGTTTTATCAGTGTAGCTGTAACTATGTGCTGTAGACAGCTATTTGGCTTATTTATGCGCTCTATTTTGCTGTAGTATGTCCTGCTGGACACTGTGAAGGACAGCAATGACGGTCTCGGCACGTTAGGATGAGTTGTGCTATGTTTGGTGATGTTCTGTTGCTTTCAGTTAGGCTTGGTTCACTGCAACTTCTCCGATATGCACTGCGATTATATGGATTTCTGCATCCTACTCGACACTAACGTGTTCCCCTTGGATCTGGGGAGGACAGCAATAGTGGTCGCATCACGCTAGGTTGAGATTGGCTACGTTTGGTTGTTTTAAGGTTTTCTAGGTTAGTGGAGCACAGCTTTGACTTTAAAGCCACAGTCTGCAATTAGGTGGATTCGTGCTCACCACTGTGCTTTAATATGTTCGGCTTGGCTATGGGATGGCCAGAAATAGTGGCGTCGGCACGTTGTGTTTATTCCCGTTACGTTCGGTTAGGTTGGCTTAGGCAATGTCTGGTCAGGGTAGATTAAACTTTTGTGTTGAACGCGTCTGATCTGTGGATTTCTGCGATCACCTGTGCTCTAGTCTGTCCAGCTTGGCTCTGGGGAGGGCAACAATAACGGTCTCGGCACGTTAGGTTGTGTTAAGCTTTGTTCGGTTATGTGCTGTTGGTTTGGGTTAGGCTTGTGTAGCTATGACTTTTCCGATATAAGCTGCGTTTGTATGCATTTCTGCATCCAACTTTCAACTAACGTTCTCTGCATGGCTCTGTGGAGGCCAGCAATAGTGGTCGCGGCACGTTAGCTTGCGTCGGATTACGTTTGGTTAGGTCAGGTTAAATTAGGTTTGGTCACTATGCCTTTGTCTTTTGTGGTATTCACTGCAATGCGGATGATTTCTACGCTCTACTGTGCTGTAGCATATTCTGCTTGGCTCTGCGGAGGCCAGCAGTAGTGTTCTCGTCGCGTTAAGTTGAGTTAGGTTTCGATGGGTTAGATTACGTTACTTGAGGTTAGGTTTGGATGGCCTCGGCTTTCGCGGTGTACACTGACATTCGGTTAATTTCTATGCTCTACAGTTCTCTACTATACTCAACTCGACTCGAGGGTGGCCAGCAATAGTGTTCTAGGCACGCTAGGTTAAGTTAAGTTACGTTTGGTTATGATATGGACGGTTATGTTAGCATAGAAGAACATTGACTTTTGTGCTATACTCGGATATTCGGTGGATTCCTGTGCTATGCGTTGCTCTACCATACTCTTCTCGCGTCTTGGGAGGCCAGCAGTAGTGGTCGTCGCACGTTAGGTTCAGTTAAATTACGTTTGGTAAGATTAGGGTACGTTGTGTTAGGTTACGTTGGCTTTGGATATTGTGGTACACACTGTTATTCTATGGCCCTCTGCGCCCTTACGTGAGGTACCACACTCTACTTTCCTCTGTGGACCCCAGGAGCAATGCTCCCGGCACGTTATGTTGAGTTATGTTGCGTTCAGTTATCATTTGTTTGGCTAGGTTTGGTTAGGATATCCCTGACTTTTGTGCTACAGGCTGCCATACGGACTACTTCAGCGATCTACATTGCTCTGCTATACTCTGCTTAGCACCCGTGAGACCACCAGTAGCGGTCGCGGCACGTCAGCCTGTGTTACGTTGCGTCCGCTTATGCTACGTTTTGTTAGTTTAGGACA
>NW_016909612.1:9275-11521 GCF_001483705.2 Eufriesea mexicana
GCTCTTACTTTCTTGGCAAAGACTGCTATTCGGTGGATTTCTGCACCCTACTCAACTCTACTGTACTCTGCTCGTCGCTGTGGAGGCTGACAATAGTGGCCGCTGCACGTTAGGTTGAGTCAGGTTAGGCTTGAGTATGTTACGATTGGTTAGTTTAGGAGAGAATACCTTTGTCTCTTGTGCTATACACTGCCATTCGTCGGGTTCCTGCACTCTACTGTGCTCTCTAGTATCCTGATTGGCTCTGCGGTGGTCACCATTAGTGACGTAGGGCTGTTAGATGGAGTTAGATTACGTTTTGTTATGTTACGTTTGGTCAGGTTAGGGCAGGATAGATATGACTTTTGTGCTTTGCTCTGCTACTCGGCGGAGCTCAGCGCTCTACTGTGCTCTAATATGCTCTGCATGGCTCTGCGAATGCCAGTAATCGTGGCCGCGGCTAGTTAAGTTGTGTTGTGCTATGTTCCGTTAGGTTAGGTTAGTTTGGGTTATGTCCGCATGGCTATGACTTCCGTGGTATATACTGATATTCGGTGGATTTTTTCTCTCCACTGTGTCCTAGTATGCTCTGCTTAGCGCTGGGGATGCAAGCAATAGTGGGCTAGGCACGTTTGTTTCGATTACGTTGCGCTTAGTAATATTACGCTTGGTTAGGCTAGGAGAGGATAGCTTCGACTTTTGCGCTACATACTGGTATTGGGTGAACTACTTCGATACAATGTGCTCCAATATACTCTGCCTGGATCTGGGGAGGCCTGCAATTGTGTTCTCGGCACGTTCGGTTCAGTTAGGTTACGTTTGGTTAGGTTACGTTCGTTTGGGTTTGGTGTGGATATCTTTGAAAATCTTGGCAGAGACTGTTATTCAGTGGATTTCTGCGCTCTGCTCTGCTCTACTATACTCTGCTCGGCACTGTGGAGGCCAGCAGCAGTGGTCGCTGCACGTTTGGTTGAGATAGAGTACGTTTGGTTATGGTACGGTTGGTTAGGGTAGGAGAGGATAGCATAGACTTTTGTGCTATACACTGCTATTCGGGTTATTCCTGCGCTATTCTTCGAACTCATGCGCTCTGCTTTGCTCTGGGGAGCCCAGAACCAGTGGCCGCGTCGCGTTATATATAGTGAGGTTGTGTTTGGTTAGGTTAAGTTTGTTTGGGTTAGGATAGGGTATCTTTGACTTTTGCGCTGTACACGGAAATGAGGTGGACTTCGACTCTACTATGCTCTAGCATATTCTGGCTGGCTTTGTGGAAGTCATCCACAAGGAGGTCGGATAACGCTTGGCTATTGTACGATTGGTTAGGTTGTGCTAGGGTTGCTATGACAATTCTACTATACACTGCTATTCGGTGGATATCTGCGCTATGCTGCGCTCTAATGCGCTCTTCCTGGCTCTGTGGAGGTCAGAGATAATGGTCTCGGCACGATAGGTTGAGTTCGCCAACATTTGGCTAGGCCACGTTAGCTTGAGTTGGCAATTGGTAGCTTTGACTTTCGTGGTATACACTGCTATTCAGCGGACTTCTGTGCTCTACTATGCTCTGCTCGACACTGGGAAGTCTAGAAATTGCAGTCGCGGCTCCTTCCATTGTCTTACGTTACGTTTGTGCATGTTACGATTTGTTAGGCATATAGAGCATAGCTTCGAATTTTCTGCTGCACACAATGACTCTAAGTATTACTGCGCTCTACTCTCCTCTATTATGCACTGCTTGACTCTGTGGAGATCAGCAATTCTGAACGTGGCACGTTACGCTGGATAAGATTACGCTTGCTTAGGTTGGGTTAGGTAGGGTTGGGTAATGGTAGCTCTGACTTTTGAGCTTTACACTGCTATTCTGTGTATTTCTGCGCTATACGGTGCTCTAATATGCTCAGCGTGGCTCTGAGGGAGCCAGCAATATTGGTCACGGCAACTTAAGTTGGACTAGGTTACGTTTGGGTATGTTATGTTTGGCTGGGTTAGGTCTGCATACCTTTGACTTTCGTGGTATACACTGCCATTCGTTGGAATTCTGCGCTCTACTGAGCTGCAGTATTTTCCGCTCGGCAATGGGGAGGCCAGCAATAGTGGTCCAGACACGTTAGGTTGAATTAGGCCACCTTTCGTTATATTACGAATGGCTTGGTTAGGACAGGCTGGCTTCGACTTTTGTGCTATACACTAACATTCGCTGCATTTCTAAGCTCAACATTGCTCTACTGTACTCTGCTCAACTCTAGAGTTGCCAATAATAGTGGTCTCGG
>NW_016909613.1:0-560 GCF_001483705.2 Eufriesea mexicana
AGCCATAATTGCATAACCTAACCAAACATAGCATAACCAGCCGCAACCTAACCAAACCTAAGGGCGCGGGACCACTATTGGTGGCTCCCCAGAGACGAGCAGGACATAATAGAGCACAGGGGAGCGCAGAAATACACCGAATAGCAGTGAATAGCACATAAGTTGATGCCGACGTTTCCTAGCCTAGCAAATCGTAACATAACCAAACGTAACATAACTCAAAATAACTTGCCGCGGCCACAATTGCTGGATTGCCCATAGGCTAGCTGTGAATAGGAGAGCACAGTAGGGCGCAGACTTTCACCGAACCACAATGCATAACAGGAATTTCAAGGCTATCCAAACCTAACGCAACGCAACCTAACCCGACCGAGCGTATCCTAACACGACTTAACGTGCCGCGACCACTATTACTGGCCTCCCGAGAGTCGAGCAGAGCATAGTATACCGCGGTGGAGCGCAGAAGTACACCGAAGAGCATTGTATAGCACAATAGACTATGCTATACTGTCCTAACCACACCAAACGTAACAAAACCAAGCGCAACCTAACGCAGACAA
>NW_016909614.1:0-1730 GCF_001483705.2 Eufriesea mexicana
GCGTACAGCTCAAAAGTCAAAGATAACCTAACCAAACCTAACCAAACCTAACCTAACCGTACGGAACATAATTCAGCCTCACGTGCTGAGAACACTATTCCTGGCATCCACAGAGACAAGCAGGTTGTGCAAGCTCACGGAAGAGCACAGAAGTCCATAGGATGTCAGTGTTGAGTGTTCATGTCAAAGCAACCCTAACCTAACCCAGCCGATCCTAACCTAACCAAACGTAACCAATCCCAAGTTAACGTACCGTGACCAGTATCGCTGGCATCCACAGAGCTACGCAAAGCATAATAGAGCCGAGTAGAGCGCAGAAATCCATAGAATCGCACGGTCCAGCAGAAAAGTAGAAGCTATGCAGACAAAACAGGCGCTAACATAACATATCCATACGTATCCTACTTGAAACTATCATGCCGAGACCACAATTACTGGCTTCCTCAGTGCCAAGCAGAACATCCTACAGCACAGCCGACAGTAGAATTCCACCGAGTGGCAGCGTATACCGTGAAAGTCAAATCTGTCCAAACCTGACCTAAATTAGCATAACGTAGCCAAACGTAACCTAACTCAACATAACGGGACGACACCACTGTTACTGTCCTCCCCAGCGCCAACCAGAATATACTAGAGCACGGTAGAGCGAAGAAAGCCACCAAATGAAAATGTATGACACAAAAGTCAGAGATAACGTAACCCTACCTGACCTAACCAAATCTAAACAAACGAAGAATAGATAAACTTATCGAGCCCAGACCACTATTGCTGGCCTGCCTAGTGCCAAGCAAAGCATATTAGATATCAGCATAGAGCAGAGGTTCACCGAATAGCATTTTATAGCATAAAAGTCGAAGCTATCCTATCCTAACCTAACCAAACGTAACATAAGCGGACGTAACGTAACCCATACTGACGTTCCACGAACGCTATTCCTGGCTTCAAGATAGCTAAGCAGAGTACAGCGAAGCGACGTAGAACGCTGAAATCCTCCGAACAGCAGTGTATAGCGCAAGAGTCAGAGGTACCCTAACCAAGCCTAACCATGCCTAACCTAATCAAACGTAACGTAACATAGCTTATCGTGCCTAGAGCAGTATTCCTGGTGTCCACAGTGAAACGAGGAGTACGATAGCGCGCAGATGGGCAAGTGAAACGAGGAGTACGATAGCGCGCAGATGGGCGCAGAAGTCCATGGAGTAGCATCGCGTAGTTCAAAAGTCAAAGATAACCAAGCACAACACAACGTATCCTAGCCTAACCAAACGAAACCTATCCCAACGTAACGTGGAGATACCGCTAACGCTGGCATCCCGAGAGCGGCGCAGAACATAGTAGAGTAACGTAGAGCGCAGAAAACCACCGAATATCAGTGTATAGCATAAAAGTCTAAGGTACCCTCTCCTAACGCGACAAAACGTAACATAACCAAACGCATCATAAATCAGACTAACGTGCCGAGGTCAATACAGCTGGCTTCCCCATAGCCAAGCAGAATTTACTAGAGCGCGGAAGTGCGCGGAAATCCACAGGATAACAGTGTATAGTACTATAGTCAATGCCATCCTATCCAAACTTAGCCCAACCTAACCTAGACAAACGTAACATAACACAAACGAACGTGCCACGACCACCATTGCTGGCCTCCCCAGAAACAAGTAGATGCTGGTACAGCAACGCAGAGCGCAGATATGAACTCAAAAGTTGTGCATAGCCCAAAAGTCAATGCC
>NW_016909615.1:0-7979 GCF_001483705.2 Eufriesea mexicana
TAAAAATTTTATTGATATTTTCGGCTAATATTGTGGTGATCTAACCTCCTTGCATAAATAAGGTGGAGATATTCCATTGGCGTGCTATAGCCGCCGCAGTGCTAAAGAATCTGTCTGTAAAGTTCAATTTTATTGACATTTTCGAATAATATCGGGGTGAGATGACTTTCTTACATAAAAAATGAGGACAGATTCTATTGGCGTGCTATAGCCACTGCTGTGATATAGAATCTGGGTGGAAAATATAATTTTATTGACATTTTCTTCTGATATCGCGGTGAGATAACTTTGTTTCATAAATAAGCAGGAAAGATATTATTGGCGTGCTAAAGCCATCGCAACGCTAGAGAATCTTGCTGGAAAATTAAAAATTTTATTGACATTTTCGGTTAATATTGTGGTGATCTAACCTCCTTGCATAAATAAGGAGGAGATATTCCATTGGCGTGCTATAGCCGCTGCAGATGGAAAGATTCCATTTGCGTGCTATACCCGTTGCAGTGCAATAGAATCTGGCTGGAAAATTAAATTTTATCGACATCTTCGACTAATATCGTGGTGAGCTAACCTCCTTGCATAAATAAGGAAGCAAGATACTATTGGCGTGGTATAGCCATTGCAATGCTATAGAATCTAGTTGAAAAATAACAATATTATCAACATTTTCTTCTAATATCGTGGCGAGCTAACTTGCTTGTATAAATAAGCAGGAAAAATTCCATTGGCGTGCTATAGCCATGGCAGTGCTATAGCATCTGACTGGAAAATAGAAATATTATTAACATTTTCTTCTAATATCGTGGCGAGCTAACTTTCTTGTATAAATAAGAGGGAAAAATTCCATTGGCGTGCTATAGACGTTGCAGTCCTATAGCATCTGGCTGGAAAATATAATTACAATGACAGTTTCGACTAATATCGGCGCGAGCTAGCATTCTTGCATAAATAAGGAGGAAAGATTCTGTTGGCGTGCTATAGCCATTGCTGTGCTATGTAATCTGGCAGGAGTATAGAATTTTATTGTCATTTTCTTGTAATATCTTGGTGAGCAGACTTTCTTGCATAAATAAGGAAGCAAGATGCTATTGGCGTGCTGTAGCCATTGCATTGCTATAGAATCTGGCTGGAAAATAGAATTTTATTAACATTTTCTTCCAATATCGTGGTGAGCTAACTTTGTTGCATAAATATGGAGGAAAAATTCCGTTGGCGTGCTGTAGCTAATGCAGTGCTATTGTATCTGGCTGGAATATATGATTATATTGACATTCTCTTCCAATATCGTGGTGAGCTAACTTTCTTGCATAAAGAAGGAGGATACATTCCACTGGCGTGCAATAGCCATTGCAATGCTATATAATCTGGGTGGAAAAATCAATTTTATTAACATTTTCTTCTGATATCGTGGTGAGATAACTTTGTTGCATAAATAAGGAGGAAAGATATTATTGGCGTGCTAAAGCCATCGCAATGCTAGAGAATCTTGCTGGAAAATTAAAAATTTTATTGACATTTTCGGCTAATATTGTGGTGATCTAACCTCCTTGCATAAATAAGGAGGACAGATTCTATTGGCGTGCTAAAGCCGTTGCAGTGCTATAATATCTAGCTGGAAAATGCAATTTTATTGACATTTTCGTATAATATCGTGGTGAGCTACCTTTCTTGCATGAATAAGGAGGAAAGTTTCTATTGGCGTGCTATAGCCACTGCAATGCTGTAGAATCAGGCTGGAAAATTCAATTTTATTGGCATTTTCGACTAATATCGAGGTGAGCTAACCTCCTTGCATAAATAAGGAAGCAAGATACTATTGGCGTGGTATAGCCATTGCAATGCTATAGAATCTGGCTGGAATATAGAGTTTTATTAACATTTTCTTCCAAAATCGTGGTGAGCTACCTTTTTTGCATAAATAGGGAAGAAAAATTCCGTTGGCGTGCTATAGCCAATGCTGTGCGATATTATCTGGCTGGAAAATATAATTATATTGACAGTTTCGACTAATATCGGTGTGAGCTAACTTTCTTGCATAAGGAAGGAAGAAAGATTCTACTGGCGTGCTACAGCCATTGCAATGCTATAGAATCTAGTTGGAAAATAACAATATTGTTAACATTTTCTTCTAATATCGTGGCGAGCTAACTTGCTTGACTAAATAAGCAGGAAAAATTCCATTGGCGTGCTATAGCCATGACAGTGCTATAGCATCTGACTGGAAAATATAAATATTATTAACATTTTCTTCTAATATCGTGGCGAGCTAACTTTCATGTATAAATAAGAGGGAAGTATTCCATTGGCGTGCTATAGACGTTGCAGTCCTATAGCATCTGGCTGGAAAATATAATTACATTGACAGTTTCGACTAATATCGGCGCGAGCTAACATTCTTGCATTAATAAGGAGGAAAGATTCAATTGGCGTGCTATAGCCATTGCTATGCTATGTAATCTGGCAGGAGTATAGAATCTTATTGTCATTTTCTTGTAACATCTTGGTGAGCAGACTTTCTTGCATAAATAAGGAAGCAAGATGTTATTGGCGTGCTGTAGCCATTGCATTGCTATAGAATCTGGCTGGAAAATAGAATTTTATTAACATTTTCTTCCAATATCGTGGTGAGCTATCTTTTTTGCATAAATATGGAGGAAAAATTCCGTTGGCGTGCTGTAACTAATGCAGTGCTATTGTATCTGGCTGGAATATATGATTATATTGACATTCTCTTCCTATATCGTGCTGAGCTTACTTTCTTGCATAAAGAAGGAGGATACATTCCACTGGCGTGCAATAGCCATTGCAATGCTATAGAATCTGTCTGGTAAATTATATTCTATTGTCATTTTCGACTAATGTCGTGGTGAGATAGCTTTCTTGCTTAAATACGGAGGAAAGATTCTATTGGCGTCCAATAGCCATAGAAATGCTATAGAAACTGCATGGAGAAATCAGTTTTATACACATTTTCGACTGGTATCGTGGTGAGCTAACCTTTTTGGATAAATAAGGAGGAAAGATACTGTTGGCGTCCTATAGGCATCGCAATGCTATAGAATCTTGCTGGAAAATTCAATTTTAATGACATTTTCGACTAATATCGTGGTGAGCTAACTTTCTTGCACCAATAAAGAGGAAAGATTCTATTCGCGTGCTGGAGCCATTGCAGTGCTATACTATCTGGCTGGAGAATTCAATTTTATTGACATTTTCGAATAATACCGTGGTGAGCTACCTTTCTTGCATAAATAAGGAGGAAAGATTCTATTGGCGTGTTATTGCCACTGCAGTGCTATAGAATCCGGGTGGAAATCAAAATTTTATTGACATTTTCGACTAATGTCGTGGTGAGCTAACCTTCTTGCATATATAAGGAGGCAAAGCTTCGTTGGCGTGCTATTGCCGTTGCAGTGCTGTAGAATTAGGCTAGAAGATTCAATTTTATTCACATTTTCGACTAATGTCGTGGTGAGCTAACTTTCCTGCATAAATAAGAAAGAAAAATTCCATTGGCGTGCTATAGCCATTGCAGTGCTATAGCATCTGGCTGGAAAATATAATTTATTAACATTTTCATCTAATATCGGGGTGAGCTAGCTTTCTTGCCTAAATAAGGAGGATAGATTCTTTTGTCATGCTATAGCCATTGCAATGCTACAGTATCTGGCTGGAAAGTCCAATTTTATTAACATTTTCTTCTAATATCGTGGTGAGCTAACTTTCTTGCATAACCAAGGAGGAAGAATTCTATTGGTGTGCTTTTGCCATGCAATGCTATAGGTTCTGGCTGGAAAATTCAAGTTTATTGACATTTTCGGCTGATATCGTGGTGAGCTAACCTCGTTGCATAAATAAGGAGGAAAGATTCTATTGACGTGCTATAGCCACTGCAATGATATATATTGTGGTTGGAAAATACAATTCTATTAACATTTTCTTCTGATATCGCGGTGAGATAACTTTGTTTCATAAATAAGCAGGAAAGATATTATTGGCGTGCTAAAGCCATCGCAACGCTAGAGAATCTTGCTGGAAAATTAAAAATTTTATTGACATTTTCGGTTAATATTGTGGTGATCTAACCTCCTTGCATAAATAAGGAGGAGATATTCCATTGGCGTGCTATAGCAGCTGCAGTGCTATAGAATCTGTCTGGAAAGCTCAATTTTATTGACATTTTCAACCAATATCGTGGTGAGCTATCTTTTTTGCACAAATAAGGAGGAAAGATCCTACTGGCGTGCTATAGCCGTTGCAGTGCTACAGTGTCTGGCTGGAAAATTGAATTTTGTTGAAATTTTCGAATACTATCCTGGTGAGCTACATTTCTTGCATCTATAAGGAGGAAGGATTCTATTGGCGTGCTAAAGCCGTTGCAGTGCTATAATATCTAGCTGGAAAATTCAATTTTATTGACATTTTCGTATAATATCGTGGTGATCTACCTTTCTTGCATGAATAAGGAAGAAAAATTCCGTTGGCGTGCTATAGCCATTGCAGTGCGAAAGTGTCAGGCTGGAAAATATAATTATATTGACAGTTTCGACTAATATCGGTGTGAGCTAACTTTCTTGCATAAGGAAGGAAGAAAGATTCTACTGGCGTGCTATATCCATTGCAATGCTATGGAATCTAGTTGGAAAATAACAATATTATTAACATTTTCTTCTAATATCGTGGCGAGCTTACTTGCTTGTATAAATAAGCAGGAAAAATTCCATTGGTGTGCTTTTGCCATGCAGTGCTATATGTTCTGGCTGGAAAACTCAATTTTGTTGTCATTTTCGGCTAATATCGTGGTGAGCTAACCTCCTTGCATGAATAAGTAGGAAAGATCCTATTGGCGTGCTATAGCCATTGCAATTCTGTGTAATCTGTCTGTAAAATGCAATTTTATTGACATTTTCTTCCAATATCGTGGTGAGCTAACTTTCTTGCATAAATAAGGAGGAAAAACTACGTTGGCGTGCTATAGCCGTTGCAGTGCTATAGTATCTGGCTGGAAAATATAATTATATAGACAGTTTCGTCTAATATCGGGGTGAGAGAACTGTCTTGCATAAATAAGGAGGAAAGATTCTATTGGCGTGCTATAGCCATTGCAATGATATATATTGTGGTTGGAAAATACAATTTTATTAACATTTTCTTCTGATATCGTGGAGAGATAACTTTGTTGCATAAATAACGAGGAAAGATATTATTGGCGTGCTAAAGCCATCGCAATGCTAGAGAATCTTGCTGGAAAATTAAAAGTTTTATTGACATTTTCGGCTAACATTGTGGTGATCTAACCTCCTTGCATAAATAAGGAGGAGATATTCCATTGGCGTGCTATAGCCGCTGCAGTGCTACCGAATCTGGCAGGAAAATAAAATAATATTGACAAGTTCGACTAATATCGGGGTGAGCTAACATACCTGCAAAGATAAGGAGGAAAGATTCTATCGGCGTGCTACAGCCATTGCAATGATATATAAACTGGATGGAAAATTCGTTTTTATTAACATTTTCGGCTATTGTCGTGGCGGGCTAACTTTCTTACTTAAATAAGGTGGAAAGATACTTTTGGCGTGCTATAGCCTTTGCAATGCTATAGAATCTTGCGAAAAAATTAAATTTTATTGACATTTTCGACTAATATCGTGGTGAGCTAGCTTTCTTGCATAAATAATGAAGCAAAATCCCGTTGGCGTGCTATAGCCGTTGCAGTGCTACAGTATCTTGCTGGAAAATATATTTATATTGACAGTTTCGTCTAATATCGGTGTGAGCTAACTTTCTTGCATAAACAAGATGGAAAAATTCTATTGGTGTGCTATTGCCATGCAATGCTATAGGTTGTGGCTGGAAAATTCAATTTTGTTCAAATTTTCGGCTAATATCGTGGTGAGCTAACCTGCTTGCATAAATAAGGAGGAAAGATTCTATTGGCGTGAAATAGCCACTGCAATGCTATAGGATCTGCATGGGAAATTCAATTTTACTCACATTTTCGACTGGTATCGTGGTGAGGTAACTTTTTGGCATAAATAAGGAGGAAAGATTCCATTTGCGTGCCATACCCGTTGCAGTGCTATAGAATCTGGCTGGAAAATTCAATTTTATTGACATTTTCGAACAATATCGGTGTGAGATGAATTTCTTGCATAAATAAGGAAAAAAGATTCTATTGGCGTGCTATGGCCATTGTAATGCTATGTATTCTGGCAGGAGGATTCAATTTTATTGACACTTTCTTGTAATATCGTGGTGAGCTAACTTTCATGCATAAATAAAAAGGGAGGATTCTATTGACGTGGGTATAGCCATTGCAATGCTATAGAATCTGGTTGGAAAATTCAATTTTGTTGTTATTTTCAGCTAATATCGTGGTGAGCTAACTTTCATGCATAAATAAAAAGGGAGGATTCTATTGACGTGGGTATAGCCATTGCAATGCTATAGAATCTGGTTGGAAAATTCAATTTTGTTGTTATTTTCAGCTAATATCGTGGTGAGCTAACTTTCATGCATAAATAAAAAGGGAGGATTCTATTGACGTGGGTATAGCCATTGCAATGCTATAGAATCTGGTTGGAAAATTCAATTTTGTTGTTATTTTCAGCTAATATCGTGGTGAGCTAACTTTCATGCATAAATAAAAAGGGAGGATTCTATTGACGTGGGTATAGCCATTGCAATGCTATAGAATCTGGTTGGAAAATTCAATTTTGTTGTTATTTTCAGCTAATATCGTGGTGAGCTAACTTTCATGCATAAATAAAAAGGGAGGATTCTATTGACGTGGGTATAGCCATTGCAATGCTATAGAATCTGGTTGGAAAATTCAATTTTGTTGTTATTTTCAGCTAATATCGTGGTGAGCTAACTTTCATGCATAAATAAAAAGGGAGGATTCTATTGACGTGGGTATAGCCATTGCAATGCTATAGAATCTGGTTGGAAAATTCAATTTTGTTGTTATTTTCAGCTAATATCGTGGTGAGCTAACTTTCATGCATAAATAAAAAGGGAGGATTCTATTGACGTGGGTATAGCCATTGCAATGCTATAGAATCTGGTTGGAAAATTCAATTTTGTTGTTATTTTCAGCTAATATCGTGGTGAGCTAACTTTCATGCATAAATAAAGAGGGAGGATTCTATTGGCGTTGGTATAGCCAGTGCAATGGTAATGAATCTGGCTGGAAGATTCAGTTTTGTTGACACTTTCGACTAATATCGTGGTGAGCTAGCTTTCTTGCAAAAACAAGGAGGAAGATTTCTATTCTCGTGCTATTGCCATTGCAATGCTATAGAATCTGGATGGAAAATTCGTCTTTATTGACATTTTCGACTAATTTAGCGGTGAGCCGACTTTCCTGCACAAATAATGACGTACCATAGTAGTGGCGTGCTATAGCCATTGCAGTACTACGGAACCAGGACGGAAAATTCAATTTCATTGACATTTTCGAATAATATCGTTGTGAGCTAACATTCTTGCATGAATAAGGAGGAAAGATTCCATTTGCGTGCTATAACCGTTGCAGTGCTATAGAATCTGGCTGGAAAGTTCAATTTTATTGACATTTTCGTATAATATCGGGGTGAGCTAACTTTCTTGCCTAAATAAGGAGAAAGATTGTTTCGGCGTGCTATAGCCATTGCAATGCTATAGAATCTGGCTGGAAAATTCTATTCTATTGTCATTTTCGACCTTTATCGTGGTGAGCAATCTTTATTGCCTAAATATGTAGGACTACTTCTATAGGCGTGCTATAGCCACTGCAATGCTATAGAATCTGGTTGGAAAATTCAATTTTGTTGTTATTTTCAGCTAATATCGTGGTGAGCTAACTTTCTTGCATAAATAAAGCGGGAGGATTCTCTTGGCGTGGGTATAGCCATTGCAATGGTATAGAATCTGGCTGAAAGATTCAGTTTTGTTGACACTTTCGACTAATATCGTGGTGAGCTAGCTTTCTTGCAAAAACA
>NW_016909616.1:0-54766 GCF_001483705.2 Eufriesea mexicana
CAGCATAAGGTGCCGAGACAAATATTGCGGCATTTCCCAGAGCCAAGCTGAGCATATCAGATCACAGTGGAGCGCAGGAATCCACCGAATAGCAGTGTATAGCGCAAAAATCTAAGCTAGCGCCCCCTAACCTGACCAATCGTAACGAAGCCAAACGTATCATAGATCGACCTGTCGTGAAGAGACCGCTATTGCTGGCCACCGCAGAGCGAAGCAGAACACATTAGAGGTATCTAGAGGGCAGAAACCCCTAGAATCGCAGCGTGTAGCAGAAAAGTCGAAGCTGCACGAACCTAACCCAAGCAAACATAACCTAACCGAACGAAGCCTAACTCAACACAACGAGCCGCGACCACTATTGGTGGAAGTTCAGGGGCCAAGCAGTATACTGTAGAGCACAGCAGAGAGCAGAAGTCCAGAGTATAACAGCTTATACCACGAAAACCTAGGCTATTCCAACCTAACACAAAAACAAATGAAACAAGAGTAAACGTAGCCTAACTCAACCTAATGTGACGAGACCACAATTTCTGGCCACCGCAGAGACGAGCAGAGTATGGCAGAGCGCTGATGTCCACCGTACAACAGTGTATACCACGAAAGTCAAAGCTATCCCGAGCTAACGCAAGCTAACGTAATATAACCAAACGTTGCATAACCCAGCCTTACGTGCCTAGATCACCATTGCTGGCCTCGCCAGAGCCAAGTAGGGCATATCAGAGCACCGCAGGGAGCAGAAGGCCTCCAGAACGGGGTGTATAGCGCAAATGTCAAAGATATCCTGACCGTACCTGACCGAAGTTAACCTGACGAAACGGAGACTAACTAAACCTAACGCGCAAAGACCACTATTCCTTGCATCCCCAGGGCCAAACGGAATATACTACAGCTCAGCAGGACGCGTATTTCCACCGCATTGCAGTGCATAGCACAAAAATCAAGCATACCCTAACATGAGCTGACAATACCTTACGTATCCAAACGTAGTGTATCTAAGCATGACGAGACAAGACCAATATTTCTGACCTCCACTGGGCCTAGCAGAGCATATTAGAGCGTACTAGTGAGCAGAAGCCCACCGAATAGCAGCAAACAGCGCAGAAGTCAAAGTAGACTATACTAACCTAGCCAAACGTAATATATACAAACGAAGCTTAGCTCATACTGCCATGACCAGGCCATTACTGCTGACATACGCAGGCGAAACAGAATGTGCTAGGGTAGAGCAAAGAACAGAAATACGCCGCATTGCAGTGAATTGCAAATTAGCCGTGGACATCCTGACATAACCTTACCTAACCTAACTTACCGAAACGCAGCGTAACCCAACCCAGCGTGCCGCGACCACTGCTCCCGGAAACCACAGTGCCAAGCAGAATACAGTAGAGCACAGTAGACGACAGGAACTCGCCGTATAATAGTGTATAGCGCGGAAGTCTATGGCATCCTGACCACACATAACCTAACATAACTTAATCAAACGTAACCTATCAGAACCTGTCATGAGGAAACCAACATTTCTGGTCTCCCCAGAGCCAAGCAGAATGCAGTAGAGCACAATATATCACGGAAACCCAAGTACTAGCTGTGTAGGGCGTAAAAGACGAAGTAGCATACCCTAACCTAGACAGACGTACGTAACCAAACGTAACCTAACTCACACTAGCATGACGAGACAGCTGTTGCTGACCTCCACAGAGACAGGTAGAGTGTACTAGAGTATAGCGGTTCGCAGAAATCCTCCGCATTGCAGTGAATAGCGCAAAAGCCGAAGATATCCTGACATAACCTGACCTAACATATCCTAGCCAAAAGTAGCGTAACTGAACAGAGCATGCAGCGACCACTGCTGCTGGAAGCCTCAGGGCCAAGCAGAATACAGTAGAGCACAGTAGATCACAGGAACCCGTCGGGTGGTAGTATATTGCACGAGAGTCGAAGCAACCCTAAACAAACATAGCACAGCATGTCCATGTCAAACGTAGCGAAACTTTACATAAAGTGCCACGACCATTGCTGGGCTCCACAGAGACAAGCAGAATGTACTAGGGCACAGTAGTGCGCAAGAAACCCACCGCACTGCAGTGAATAGCACAAAAGCAGGACTTTCGCTACGAGACTAACCTAACCTAACCTAACCTATCGTAAAATAACTCTACCTAACGTGGCGAGACCACTATCGCTGGCCCCCACAGATAAAAGCAGGACATTCTAGAGCACAGTGGAGAGCAGGAATCCACCAACTATCAGTGTACATCACAAAAGTTTTACCAATCCTAACTAAACTTAGCTTCACCCAACCTAACCGAACGTAGCGTGGATCAACACTATGTGCCGCCACTATTATGGACCATCCCAGAGCCAAGCTGAAGTTATTAGAGCTCTGTAGGGCGTCGACGTCCACCTAATAGCAGACTATAGAACTAAGGTCAGAGTTACACTCTCCGAACCTAACCATCGTAACACAACCAAACGTAACATAACTGTGCCTAACGTGCCTCGAGCATTATTGGTGGCCTCCGCGGAGCCGAGCAGGACATACTAGAGCACAGTAGATCTCAGAAATGCACCGAATAGCAGTGTAAAGCATAAAAGTCGGAGCTATCCTAACCAAACTTAGCCTAACCAAACGTTAGGCTAACAGAACGTAACCTGACACAACATGGCGTGCCGAGGCCACCATTGCTGGCCCTAACAGTGCCGAGCTGCATATATTGAAGCACTGCATGGCACACAAATCCAACTAATGGCAGACTAAAGCTATAAAGTGGAAGCTATCCTTTTCTAACATAACCAAACGTAACGTAACCATTCGTAACATAACTCAAATTATGGTGCCGAGACCGCTATTCTTGCCCTCCCCAGTGCCAAGATGAACATACTAGAGCGCACCAGATCGCAGTAATTGACCAAATAGTAGTATACAGCACAAAAATTAAAGCTATTTTGACAAACTTAGCGCGATCCAACCTAACCGAACGTAGCCTGGTGATACATAACGTGCCGAAACCACTATTTCTGGCCTCCCCAGAGCCAAACAGGAGATGCTAGAGCGCAGTAGAGCGCAGAAATGCACCGAGTAGCAGTGTACATCACAGAAGTAAAAGCTATCCTTACAAAACTTAACCTGGCGCAACCGAAGCGAACGTAACCTGACACAGCATAACGTGCAGAGGCCAATATTTCTGGCCCTCCCAGAGCCATGCTGAAGGCATTTGAGCACTCTGTGGCCCAGGAATCCACATAATAGCAGGATCAAGCACTAAAGTCAAAAATACCTACTCCTCACCTAACCAATCGTAACATAACCGAACGTAGTCTAACCCAAACTAACCGAACGTATCATGACACATCATAACGTGTCGAGACCACCCTCGTTCGCCTTGCCAGAGACAAGCTGAAGATATTTGAGCCCTGTAGGGCGCAGAAATCCACCTAATAGAGAAATACAACACTAAAGACAAAGTTATCCCTTCCTAACCTATCAAACCGTAGCATAAACGAACGTAACATAGCACAATCTAACGTTCCGCGACCACTATTGCTGGCCTCCTCAGATCCAGGCAAAGCACACCAGTGGAGGGTTGGACGCAGAAAGCCATGGAATCGCAGTGCATATCGGAAAAGCCAGAGTTACCCGAGACTAACCCAGACAAACAGAACATTGCCAAACATAGCCTAACTTAGCCTAACGTGCCGACACCGCTATCGCTCTCCCCCAGAGCCAAGCAGGGCACACTAGAGCACAGCAGAGCGCAGAAACACGCCGTATAGCAGCGTACAGCGCAAAAGTTAATGATACCCTGACCAAAAATTGCGTAACCCAGCCTAAACAAACGAAACATAACTGAACGCAATGTGCCGAGCCCGGTGTTTTTGCACTCCCCAGAGCCAAGATGGACATACTAGAGCGCACTAGAGCGCAGACATGTACAGAACAGCAGTGTACAGCACAAAATTTAAAGCTAGTCTGACAAACTTAGCACGACCCAACCTAACCGAACGTAACCTGACTTATTGTAAAGTGCCGGGAACACTATCGCTGGGCTTGCCAGAGCGAAGCAGAATACATTGGAGTACTGTAGTGCGCAGGAGTCCACCTAATAGCAGACTATTGCCCTAAAGGCATAGCTATCCTCTGCTAACCTAGATAATCGTAACATAGCCCAACGTATCCTAACTTAACGTGAAGTGCCGCGACCAATATTTCTGGCCTCCCCAGGACCAAGCACGACATACCGGAGAGCAGTAGAGCGCAGGAATCCACCGAGCAACAGTGTAGAAAACAAAAGTTAAAGCTATCCAGACCAAACTTTGCTAAAACCAACCTGACGAAACATCACGTGCTGAGACCACTATTGCAGGCCTTTCCAGAGCCAAGTTCCAAAATATTGCAGCAGTGCACAGCGCAGAAATCCACCTAATGGCAGTCTATATCACTAAAGCCAAAGCCATCCTATCCTAACCTCACCAACCGGAACATAACCAAGAGTAGCACAACTCAACCTAACGTGCTGCGACATTTACTGCTGGCCTCCCCAGCATCAAGCGGAACACGTCAGTAGAGATTAGAATGTCGAAATCCGTATAATCGCTGCGTATGTCAGAAAAGTCGAAGCAACCCGAGCCTAACCCAAACAAGCTGGACATAACCAAACATAGCCTGACTCGACCTAACATGCCAACACCGCTATTGTTTCCCTCCGCAGGGCCAAGCATGTCACACTAAGCACAGTATAGCGCAGAAATCCACCGAATATTATTGCACAGCACAAAAGTTAAAGCTATCCTTACCAAACGTAGCCTAACTCAACCTAACCGATCGTAGCCTGACCCAACATAACGTGCCGATACCATTATTACTGGCGTACCCAGAGCCAAGCTGAAAACATTAAAGCACTGTACGAAGCAGGAATCCACCTAATACAGGACTATAGCACTATAGTCAAACTTACCCTCTCTTAACCCAACCAACCTTAAAGTAACCTAACGTAACCTAACTCAACCCAATGTGCCGCGACTACCATTGCTGTCCTCCCCAGATTCAAGCGGAACACGCTAGTGGTGAGTAGAATGCAGAAAACCATGTAATCCCATTGTATATCAGAAGAGTCAAGGCTACCCAAGCCTAACCGAAATCAACGGAACATAACCAAACATAGCCTGACTCAGCCTAACGTGCAGTGACCGCTGTTTTTGCCATCCCCAGAGACAAGCAGGACATACTAGTATACAGTTGGGCGCAGAAATCCACCGAATAGAAGTGTACAGCACAAAAGTTAAAGCTATCCTAACCAAACATTGCCTAACCCAACCTAGCGGAACGTAACCTGACTCAACATAACGTGCCGATTCCACTGTTGCTGGCCTTGCCAGAGCCAAGCTGATAATATTTAAGCACTGCATGGAGCAGGAATCCTCCTAACAGCAGCCTATTGCACTAAAGTCAAAGCAATCTTCTCCTAACCTAACCAACCGTATCATAACCACACATATCCTTACACATTCGAACGCGCTGAGGCTGCTACTGCTGCCCGCCCCAAAGCCAAGCAGGACCTATTAGGGCACAGTAGAGCGCAGAAATCAAACGAATAGCAGGGTACAGCAAAAAGCTATAGCTGTCCAGGACAAGCCTAACCAAACCTAACACAACAGAGCGTAACCGGACTAAACCTATCGTGCCACGACCGCCGACGCTGGCCTCCGCAGAGTCGCGTATGGTATAGGAGAGCAACGAGCAGCAGCGAAACCCACCGAATAGCAGTGCATAGCGCAAACTTCAAAGTTAACCTATCCTATTGTAGTCAAACGTAACATAACCAAGCGTAACCAAACAAAACGTAACGCGCCGCGGACACTATTTATGGCCTCCCAAGAGCAAGGTAGAGAATATTAGATAACAAAAAGCGAAGAGATCCACCGAATAGCAGTGTATAGCACAAAAGTCATAGCTAACCGAACCAAACCTAACCCAAGCTAACATAACGTACCGTAACCAAACCCATCCTAACGTGCTAGGACCACTATTACTGTGCTCCCCAGAGACAACCAGAGTATACTAGAGCGCATTAGAGCGCAGAAATCCGGCCCATTGTAGTGCAAAGCAGATAAGTAGAAGATATTACAACATAGCCTGACCCAAACTAACATGACCAAACGTAACCAGTTCCAACCTAACGTGCCTAACCAAATATTGCTAGACTTCCCATCGCCAAGCAGAGCATATTGGGTTAGAGTATAGCGCAGACGCCCGCAGAATGGCAGTTCTAGCACGGAAGTCGGAGATATCCTAACGTAACACATACAAATATAACCAAGCCGATCGCAACGTAGCACATCCTGACGCACCGCTGCCACCATTTCTGGAAATCACAGAGCTAAGTAGGGGATATTATTTCACAGTAGAGCGCAGAAATTCACCGAATAGCTGTCTACAGAGCAAAGGACGTGGCTATCCTCTCCTGACCTATCCAAACATAGCCCGACCATATGCATCATAACTCACTCTAACCCAACGAGACCGCTATTGCTGGACTAACCAGCGCCAAGCAGAGAATGTTAGAGCACAGTAGGGCACAGAAATCCACCGCATAGGAGTGTATTGCAAAAAGTCAAAGCTACCCTATCCAAACCTGTCAAAAGCTTAACTAACTGAACGTAACATATCACAACCAAACGTGCCACGACCACAATTGCTAGCCTCGCCAGAGACAAGCGGATGATGATAGAGCAAAGCAGAGCGCAGTTATCGACAGGGTAGCGGTGTATAGCGCAAATCTCAAAGCCATTCTAACCTAACCTCTTCTAACCTAACCTAACTGAACGTAGCGTAACTAAACGTAATGTGCCGCAACCACCCTTGCTGGCCTCCAGGGAGTCCAGCGGAGTTAAGTAGAACAATGTACAGCGCAGAGTTAAACCGAATATCAGTGTATAGTGTAATAGTCAAAGCTACCTTCTCCTACATTAACCAAACGTAACATAACCGCACGCAACGTACCACAGCGTGACGTGCCGAGAACACTAGGGCTGACCTCCGTAAAGCCGAGCAGAATATGCTAGAGCTCAGTAGTGCGGAGGAATCCACTCTACAGCAGTATACAGCACAATAGACAGCTATTCTAACCAACCTTAACCTAACCTAATCAAAGCAAACGTAACGTAACTCAACCGCTCGTGCCGCGATCACAATTGCTGGCCTGTCCAGACGCATGCTGAATGTACTTCAGCACAGTGGGACGCAGAAGGCCACAAAGTTGCACTGTATAGCACAAAAGTCACAGATACCCTAAACTAGCCTAACCAAACAAAACCAAACGTAGACTGACTGACACAAACGTGCAGCGAACACTATTGCTGGCCTTCACAGAGTCGAGAAGAGTAGAGCAGAGCACAGTAGAGCGCGGAAACCCACCGAATGGGAGTGTATACCACGAAAGGCAATGCTGTCCCAAACTAACAGTGTCAAACATAACCTAACCAAACGTAGCCTGACTCAGCCTAACGTGCCAAGTCCTTTATTGCTGGCCACCACATGGCCAAGCAGAGCATATTATAGCATAGTACAGCGCAGAAACTCACAGAATAGCAGGGTACAGCACAAAAGCCAAAGCCATCCTTGTGAAGCCTAACATAACATAGCATAGCCAAACGAATCGTGACACAACCAATCGTGCCATCACCGCCAAAACCCCCCCCCCCACTGAGACGGGTAGGGTATAGCATAGCAACCAAGGGCGCGCAAACCCACCGATGAGCCGTGTATAGCACAAAAGTCTAGGATATCCTCTCCTAACCTATCCGAACGTAACACAAACGAACATAACATAACTGAACCTATCGTGCCGCGTGCACTACTGCCGGCCTCCCCATAGCCAAGCAGAATGTACTGGAGAAGAGTGAAGCGCAGAAATCCGCCGAGAAGCATTGTATTTCACAAACGTCAAAGCCATACTAACCAAACTTAACCTACCCTAACCACACCAAGCACAACCTAACACAACAAAACGTGTCACGACGGCTATTGCTGGCATCCCCAGTGTCGAGTCGGTTATAGTGGAGCAACGAAGGGCTCAGAAATCCGCCGAATAGCACTATATAGCACAAAAGCCAAAGATATCCTACCCAAACCTAACCAAACGTTTCATAAACGCACGTAACCCAACTCAACTTAACGCGCCGCGGACACAATTTCAGGCCTCCCCAGGACAAAGCTGAGAATTCTATATTACTGTAGAGCGCGGAATTCCACCGAATAGTTGTGCATAGCACTGAACCCAAAGCCATCCTTGCGTAACCTAGCCAAACATAGCATAACCAGCCGTAACTTGACTCAAACTCACGCGACGAGAACACTACTGGCGGCCTCCCCAGAGACAAGCAGAACATACTGGAGCACAGAGGAGCGTAGGAATCAACCGAACAACAGATTATACCATGAAAGGCAAAGCTGTCCTAACTTAACAGTGTCAAACATAACCTAACCAAACGTAGCATAACCCAACCTCTCGTGCCGAGGTTACTATTACTGACATCCCCAGAGTCGAACAGAGTATTGTACATCAATGTAGGGCGTAGAAGTTGACCGAGCATTGGTGTATAGCACAAATGTGAAAGCTATCCTACCCTACCTAACTAATCGTAACATTAGCAAACGTACCCTAGCAGAGCCTACGGCGCCATCACCATTATTGCTGGCCTCCCCAGTGCCAAGCAGAACATACAAGTGCTCAGTGGAGCGCAGAAATCCACGGAACAACAGATTATACCACGAAAGGCAAAGCTATCCGAACCTAACGCAATGTAACCTAACCCGACCTAGAGTATCCTAACAGGACCTATCGTGCCGCGACCACTATTACGGGCCTCCCGAGGGTAGAACAAATTATAGAAGATCAATGTATGGCGCAGAAATTCGGGGAATAACAGTGTATAGCACAAAAGTCAAAGTCACCCTGACCAAACGTAACCGAACCTATCCTAACAAAAGGTAAAGTAACATATGCGATCAACGACAGCCATTGCAGGACTCCCCAGAGACGAGTAGGTTATAGCAGAGCATCGAAGAGCACAGGAATCCACCGAATAGTAGTGTATAGCATAAGAGTCAAACAAACCCTACCCTAACCTAGCCAAACGTGATATATCCAAACGTAACGTGACACAAACCTACGCGCCGCGGAAACTATTCCTGGCGTTCCCAGAGCAAAGCATACAAGATTAGGTTACAGTAGAGCGCAGAAATTCACCGAATAGAAGTGCATAGCTCAAAAGTCATAGTTAACATGCCCTATCATCGCAAAGCATAACATAGCCAACCTACGCAAACCCAACCTAACGTGCCCAGACCTTAATTACTGAGCTCCACACAGCATAGCAGGACGAACTAGAGCACGGTAGGGTGCAAAAGTACACTGAATAGAAGCGTATAGCACAGAATTTGAGACAATCGTTTCCACGCCTAGCAAATCGTAACATAACCGAAGATAACATAACTCAAAGTAAAGTGCAGCGACCACTATTGCTGGGCTCCACAGTTTCGGGCAGAGCATAGTAAAGCACAGCGGAGCGCGCAATTCCACCTAATAACAGTTTATAACACGAAAGTCAAGTATATCCAGACCTAACGCAACGGAGCCTAACCTAACCGAACGTATGCTGTCATAGCCTAACGTGCCGCAACCGGTAATGCTGGCCGCCAGAGTTTCGAGCGGCGCACAGTACATCGTTGCAAAGCGCAGCAATCCACTGAAGAGCAGTGAACAGCGCAAAAGTGTAATCTATGCTATCCAAACCACACGAAACGTAACATAACCAAACGCAACCTCTCTCCGACTAACGTGCCGGGAGCACTACTGCAGGCTTCCCGGTTGCCAAGCAGAATATACTAGAGCACAGTAGTGCGCAGGAATCCACCGAATATCAGTGTACAGCACAAACGTCATAGCCATCCTAACCAAGCTTAGCCCAACCTAACCAAGACAAACGTAACCTAACTCAAACAACTGTGCCACGGTCACTATCGCTGGAACCCCAGAGACAAGAATAGCATATAAGAGCACAATAGAGCGCAGAAATCAAACGTATTTCTGTGCATAACGCAAAAATCAAAGTAATCTTTCCCCACCTGACCAAACGTAGCCTAACCAAACGTAACCTGACTCATCCTAGAGTGCCGTGAACACTGTTGCTTCCATCCACAGAGCGAAGCACAACATATTGGAGGAGAGTAGAGCGCAGAAATGCATGGAATTTCAGTGCATGGAACAAGAGTTGAAGCTACCCTATTCTAAATGAACATACTTAACATAATCGAACGTAGCTTGACTCAACCTAAGGTGCCTAGATCACCATTTCTTGCTTCCCATGAGCTAAGGAGAGTATACTAGAACACAGTAGATCGCAGTAGTACTAGGCACTGCAGTGTATAGCACAAAAGTGGAAGGTATCCTAACCCAACCTGTCGTACCCTTACGTAACCAAACGTAGAATATGTAAACCTAACGAACCGGGACCTCAATTTCTGGCCACCAGAGCCTAGCAGCACATATTAGAGCACAGTAGAAGGCATAAAAGCAGCAAATAGCAGTGTATAGTACAAAAGACAAAGCTATCATCGCCTAAAGCAACCAATCGTCAGATAACCGGGCGTAACATAACTAAACCCGAAGTGCCGAGACCACAATTGTTGGCAACCCCAGGCCCAAGCAGAAGTAGTAGAGCACAGTAGAGCGCAGAGGTCCACCGCATAAATGTGTATAGCACGAAAGTCAAAGCTACCCTCAGCGAGCATAACCTAATATAACCTGACCTAAAGTAAGCTGACCCATCCCGACGTGCCTGCACCACTGTTGCTGACCTCCACCGAGCCAAGCGGAACATATTAGTGGGTTGTAGAACCCAGAAATCCATGGAAATGCAGTGCGCTACATAACACAAACTGATTTGCCGCGACCACTATTTCTGTACTCGCCAGGGACAAGCAGGATATAGTAGAGCATAGTAGAGCGTAGAAGTGCACCGAAAAGCTGTGTACAGCACAAAATTCGAAACTACTCTATCCTAACTTATCCAAACGTAATATAACCATACGCAACCTAAATGAATCTATCGTGCCGAAACCACATTTACTGGCCTTCCCAGAGCCAAGCAGAATATATCAGAGCAAAGTTCAGCGGACTAATCAACCGTATAGCAGTGTATGGCACGAAAGTCAAAGCTATCCTACCCTAACCGAGCCAAACGTAACGTAAACTAACGTGACATAACCCAGCCTAAAGTGTCGAAACGACTATAGCTCCCGTCACCAGAGCCAAGTAGGATATATTGGAGGGGAGTAGAGCGGAGACGTTCACCGAATAGCAGTGATCAGCACAATAGTCAAAGCTACCACCTCCTAACCTATCCTATTTTAAAATTACCAAACTCAACATAACACACCTTGACGTGCCGCGACAACGATTGCTGGCTTCACGAGAGCCAAGCAGCACATATTAGTGGGTAGTGGAGCTCAGAAATCCATAGAATCGTTGTGTATACAAGAAAAGCCTAAGCTATCCAAGCCTAACCCTAACCAACAGAGCCTAACCTATCATAGCGTAGCTCAATATTAACTGCCTCGACCACTATTGCTTGACTCTCAAGGGCCAAACAGAATATACTGGAGCGCATTAGAGCGCAGAAGGCCACCAAACAGCAGTGTAGAGCACAAAAGTCAAAGATATCCGTACCTAACCACACCGAACCTAACCTTATCAAAGGTTGGACAGCTAAACCTATCGAGACGAGGCCTCCATTCCTGGCCTCTTCAGAGCAGAGCAGAACGTATTACATCATAGTAGAGTGCAGAGATCCACCAAATACCAATGTGTAACACAAAAGTCGAAACCATTCTTGCCAAACGTAACATAACCTGACCTATCCAAGTGCAACCTAACTCAAACAATAGGGCCACTGCCGCTATTGCTGGTCTCCCCAGAGCCTAGCAGAGTAGAGCAGAGCAACGACTAGCGCAGGAATCCACCGAATAGCAGTGTATTGCACATAAGTCAAAGTCATCCTATCATAACCTGACGAAGTGTAACATAACCAAACGAGCATAACTCAACCTAACGTGCCTACAGCACAATTTCTGACTTCGTCAGGACAAAGCAGAACGCATTAGAGCACTGTAGAGCGCAGAGTTCACCGAATTGGTGCGTATAGTGCAAAAGTTAAAGCCACTATTTCCTAACCTAACAAATCGTATCGTACCCGAACGTGAAATAAATCAGAATAACTTGCCGCGACGACTATTGCCCACCTCTTCAGATTCGAGCAGACTGTAGTAGAGCAGAGTAGGGCAAAGAATTCCTCGGCATTAACGAAGGTCATAGCAATGCAAACCTAACCCAGAATAACATAACCTAGCCAATCGTAGCATAACACCCATAGAATAGCAGTGTGTATCACAACATTCGAAGCAATTCTAACTTAACACGTCGTAACGAAACATAGCCAAAGATAACCTAACACAAAATAACGTGCCGTGACACTGTTGCTGGCCTGCGGAGATTCGCGCGCAGCATAATATAGCAGTGTAGAGCGCAGAAATCCGCCGAATAGAAGCGTAGGACACAAAAGGCAAATATGTGCTAACCTAACCCGAACAAACGTTACATAACTTATCGTGGACTAACCAAGCCTAACGAGCCGAGACCACAAATTCTGGCCTTCCCAAATCCAGGCAGGATATACTAAAGCGCTGGAGGGCGCTGAAACCCAACGAACAGCAGTGTACTGCACAAAAGTCAAAGCCATCATGTCCAAACCTAGCCCAAACGAGCCTAATCAATCCTACCATAGCGCAGCCTGTCGCGCCAAGACCACAGTTGCTGGCCTCAGAGTCGAGCAGAGTATAGCAGAGCAATGTTGAGAGCAGGAATACGACGAACAGCAGTTTATTGCACAAAAGTCAAAGCTACCATAGCCTAACACGGCCAAACGAAGCCTAACTCAACCTAACGTGCCTAGACCACAATGGATGACATCCTCAGAACCAAGCAGAATATACCAGGGCACAGTAGAGCGCAGCGAGCCACCAAACAGCAGCGTATAACACAAAAACCGAACACACCCTGACCTAACCTTACATAACCTAACCTAACCAAACGTGGACTAACTAAATCTGACGAGTCACGACCACTATTGCTCGCCTCACCAGAGGCGAGCAGAGCAAAGTAGAGCAAAATAGAGCGCAGAAATCCGCCGAATAATAGTGTACAGTACGAAAATCAAAGCTACCCTGAACAAACATAGCCTAACCTAACGTAACATAACCTAAATCAACCTGACGCGCCACGACAGCTATTGTTGGCCACCACAGGACCAAGCAGGGTATAGTAGAGCACATTCGAGCGCTGAAATCAACCGAATAGCAGTATACAGCACGAAAGTGAAAGCTGTCACCTTCTAACATATACAACCGTAATAATGAGAATCGATAGCATAACACAACCCAACGTGACGCGAAAACGATTTCTGGCCAGAGCCAGAGCCAAGCAGAACGTAATAGTGGATAGTAGAATGAAGAAATCCATAGAATCGCAGGGTATGTCACAAAAGTCTTAGCAACCAAAGCCTAAACCAAAGCAACAGAACCTAACCAAACATAGGATAACTCAACATAACATGCCGCGAACATTATTGCTGGTCTCTCCACGGCCAACCAGGAAGTAGTAGGGCACAGTAGACACAGAGCCCCTCCCCCCCACCCCCCAAGGAAGCAGACCGAACGGCGGAATACCCGCCACGACGACCGACGCCTCGTATGAAATCGTGCCGTAACCGCGCACGACCATGGTCGCCATCCAGCGAGCGACTCAACGGTGAATCGCATGACACCCAGAATAAACAAACCTAACCAAGCATTAAGTAACACAACCCAACGCGCCGTGAAACCTACTGCCGCTCTCCCCGGTGCCAAGCAGAACATAATAGAGCCTTGTAGAGCGCAGAAATCCACCAAATGGCAGTGTAGAGCACACAAGTCGCAGATATCCTATCCTAACCTGACCTAACCTAACCTAGCAAAACGTAACATAACTCAAACTAACGTGCCTAGACAACTATTGCTGCTCTGCCCTGAGCCAAGCAGAACATGTTAGATGAGGTTAGAGGACAGATATCCATAGAAAAGCTGCGAATAGCACAAACGCCGCCGCCAACCTCACCAAACTGAACCTACGCTTACCAAACAAAGCGTAACCTAACTTACGCAAACGTGCCGCCACCACTATTGTTGACCACCACAAGTCGAGGCAAATCGCATTGTTGCACAGTCGAGCTCAGAAATGAACTGTATGGCACTCTACATGGCAAAAGTCAAAGCTCTCCTATCCTACCCTGACCAAACTGGACGTAACCAAATCTAACCTAACCCTTCCTGAGAAGCCGAGACCACTTTTGCTGACCCCCGAGAGCCAAGTAGAACTTCTTAGTGAAGGGAGAGCGCAGAAATCCATAGAGTCGTAGTGCACGGCACAATATCTGGTGTAACACTATCCAAACATAACCATACGTAACACAAACGATCGTGGCTTAGCTCAACATAACTTGCCGAGATCATCATCGCTAGCCTCCGCAGGGCCAAGCAGAATATACTAGAGCACAGTAGAGCGCCGTAGTCCGCCACATTGCAGTGTACAGCACAAAAGTGGAAGATATGCTTATCCAACCTGTCCAACGCTGACCTAACCGAACGTAGCCTAACTCATCATAATGAGGAGAGACTAGTATTGCTGGCCACCCTTGGGCCAGGCAGAGCTTATTATAGCAATGTAGACCGCAGAAATCCACCTAATAGCAGTGTATAGCACAAGAGTTGAAGACATCCCCTCATAACCTAACAAATCGTAACGTAACCGAACGTAACATATCCCAACATAACGTGCCGCGACCACTATTACTGGCAATCCCAGATTCGAATAGAGTATAGTGGAGCATGGTAGAGCGTAGGATTCCACCGAATATCATCGTATAACACGAAAGACACAGCTGTCAAGGCCTACCCAAGACCAACGTATTCTAACCAAAATTTAGCATAACTCAACCTAACTCGACGACACCACCATTCCTGACATCCGCAGAGCGAAGCAGATCATATTCTAACACAGTAGAGCGCAAAAATCAACCGAACAGCACTGTATAGCACAAAAGTCAAAGCTATCCTCACCAAACCTGTCCCAACGTAGCGATACCAAGCGTAAACTTACTCAAACAAGCGTGCCGAAACCACCATTGCTGGCCCTCCTGAGCAAAGCAGAACATGCGAGAGAACAGTAGAGCGCAGAAGTCCAAAGAAGGCCAGTGTTGAGCACATAAGTCAAAGCTAACCTAACTTAACCCTACCAAACCTAACCCAGCCAAACGGAATCAAACTCAACCCAACGTACCGCGAGCACTGTTCCTTGCCTGCACAGTGCCAAGCAGAATATACTAGTACACAGCAGAGAGCAGTATTCCACCGCATTGAGGTGTATATCACAAAAGTCAAAGCTATCCTAACCAAGCGCATCCTAACCTAACACAGCTGAACGTTACTTAACTCAACTTGACGTGCCTAGCCCACTATTGCTGGCGTCCCCGCAACCAATCCGGGCACTTTAGAGGAGAGTAGAGCGCAGACGTCCATAGAATGGCAGTGTATAGCACGAAAGCCAAACATATCCAAACCTAATCCAAACAAAGCTAACCGAACCAAACGTGTCCTATCATAACCTAACGGGCCGACGACACTATTGCCGGCCTCCCTGGCCCCAAGCGGAACATAATAGAGGAGAGTAGGGCGCAGAAATCCATGGAACCGCAGCGTACAGCAGAAAAGTCGAAGATATCCAAACCAAACCCGAACGAGCATTACTCAACCCAACGTAGCCAAACTCAACGTAACATGCCACGACCACTACTGCTGGCCTCCACAGGGTCTAGCAGAATAGAGTAGAGCGCATTGGAGTGCAGAAACCCACCGAATAGCTGTGTACAGCACGAAAATCAAAATTACAGTAACCAAGCTTAACTTCACCTGACCCGATCAAGCGTAACCTAGCTCCACCTAATGTGCCACGACCACTATTGCTCGCACCCCGTGAGTCGAGCAGAGTATAGTATGGCAATTTAGAGGGCAGAAAACCACCGAGTGGCAGTGCTTAGCGCGAAAGTCGAAGCTACCATGTCCTAACATATCAAAACGTTATAAAGCCAAACGCAACCTAACATAACCTAACGAGACAATGCCACTATTGTTGGCATCGCAGATCCAAGCAGAACATATTAGAGGACAGTGGAGCGCAGAAAGAACCGAATAGAGGGGTATAACACAAAGTTAAATGACATCCTATCCAAACATCCTAACCTAACGTAGCCCAACGAAGCCTCAAATATCTCAACCTATCCTGCCACGACCGCTATTGCTGGCCTCACGAGAGCCAAGCAGGTTGTAGCAGAGCTGTGCAGAGCGCAGAAACACAGCGAGTCGCAGTGTATAGCACAGAAGTTAAGGCCTTCCTGTCCTAACATAACCAAACGTAACATAACAAAGCGTAGCCTTACTTAATGAATCGTGCCGAGGCTGCTATTGCTGGCCACACCAGAGCAAAGCAGGACATATTAGGTGACAGTAGAGCGCAGTAATCCACGGCATTGCAGTGTATAGCACAAAAGCATCAGATATCCTAACCTAACATGTCCTAACCTAGCCAAGCTGAACGTAGCCTAACTAAATATTATGTACCGCGACCGCTATTGCTGGCCTTCCGGAAGTCAAGCAGAGTATAGTAAAGCAATCTAGAGCGCAGAAATCCATCGTAGAGCAGTATATAACACAAAAGTCAAAACTACCCTATCATAACCTATCCAAACTTAATATAACCGTGCGTAATCTATCTCAACCTGGCGTGCCGTGGCCACTATTGCTGGCATCCACATAGCCAAGCAGAGCGTACTAGAGCACAGTAGTGCGCAGAAATGCACCGAACAGCGGCGTATAGCATAAAAGCCGAAGCTATCCTGTCCTATCCTAACCATACGTAACGCAACCAACCGTAATCTAAACCAACTTACCTTGCCGACGCCACTGTTTCTGCCCTCCCGAGAGACAAGCAGATGATACCAGACCACAGTTGAGCGCAGAAATCCACGGTACTACAGTGCATGGCACAAAAGTAAAAGCTCTCCTAAGCAAACATAGCCTAACATAACCTATCCGAACGTAACATAGCTAAACGTAACGTGCCGAGAACACACCTGCTGCTCTTCCTAGTGCCTGGCTGAACATACTAGAGCACTTTAGAGCGCTGAAATCCACCAATTGGCAGTGTATAGCACAAAAGACAAAGCTATCACCTCCAAACGTAGCCCACCGTTATATAACCAAGCGTAACCTAACTAAACCTAACGTTCCGCGACCACGATGCCCAGGGCCACGTAGAACATAAAAGTGATCACTAGAACGCAGAAATCCATACAATCGCGGTGTATATCAGAAAAGTCTAAGCCACACAAGCCTAACACAAACCAACAGAACTTAACGAAACACAGCCTATCTCAAGCTAACGGGCCAGGACCACTATTACTGGCCACTGCAGAATCGAGCGGAGTACAATAGAGCACCGTAGGGCGCAGAAATCCACCGAATAGCAGTGTATATCACAAACGTCAAGGATATCCAATCGACACCTATCCAAACGTAATAAAACCAAACGCAATCTATCATAACCTTGTGTGCCGAGGCCACTGTTTCTGTCCTCCCCATCGCCAAGCTGGGCACATTAGAGGAAAGTAAATCGCAGTGGTACAGAGGATGGCAGTGTATGGCACGAAAGTCAGAGATATCCTCTCCTAACCTTACCAACCGTAACAATGCCGAACGTAGCCTAACAAAGCCTATCGTACCACGACCACTACTCCTGGCCTCCCCAGAGTTGTGCAGAGTATAGTTGAACGCAGTAGAGGGCAGAAAGCCACCAAAGAGCAATGTATAGCTCGAAAGTCAAAGATATAATAACCTAACCAGGCCTAACTTAACATAACCCAAAGTAGAATACCTAACCCTAACGTGCCGCGACCACAATTGCTGTCTTCCCCAGAGACAAGCAGAATAGATAGAGCACAGTAGAGCACACAGGTCCATACAATATCAGTGCCGAGCAAATAGGTCAAAGCTATCCCAACATGAACCAACCCAACCAAACCTAACCAAACTGTATCTAACTCAGCCCAACGTGCCGCGTCAAGCATTGCTGGCTTCAGCAGGGCCGAGCAGTGCATATCAGTGCACAGTACAGAGCAGAAATTCACCAAATAGCAGGGTAGAGCACAAATGTCAAAGTTATCCATTCCAAGCATAACCAAATATTACCTAACCAAACGTGACATAACTTTTCCATACGTGCCGCGACCCCTATTGCTGGCCACCCCAGAGACAAGCAGATACTGGTGGAGCAATGCAGTGCATGGATATCGACCGAATAGCAGTCAACGGCACAAAAGCAAATTCTATCCTAACCACACCTATCCCAACCCAGCCAACCCAAGCGTAACCTAAACAGACCTAGCGTGCCGAGAGCACAATTGCTTGCCACCACGGAGCCAATCACATCATATTAGAACGCAGTAGAGCGCAGGGGTCAACAATATAGCAGTTTGCAGCATAAAGGTCAACGCTATCCTTTCCTAACCTAGCCAAACGTAATGCAATCCAACGTAACCTACCAAATCCTAACGTTTCGTGACCTATATTGCTGCCCTCCTCAGAGCCAAGCAGAACATACTAGATGAGAGTAAAGCACAGAAATCCATAGAATCTCAGTGTATAGTAGAAAAGTCAAAGCCACCCTAGCCTAAACCAAGCAAGTGTTACCAAACCAAACGAAGCCTAACTCAAAATAGAGAGCCGCGGCAACTATTACTGGGCTTCCCGCAGACAAGCAGAATATAGCAGGGCACTGTAGAGTGCACGATTGCGCCGAAAAACAGTGCATACCACGAGAGTCCAAGCTATCCGGACATCACCAAAGGAAACGTAACATAACCGAGCGCAGCCTAGCTAAGCCTAACGTGCCGAGACCACTATTACTGGCCTCCCCAGAGTCGAGCATATCATAGTAGAGCTATGTAGTGCGTAGAAGTCCACCGAACTGCAGTCTATAGCACAAACCTGAATTCTCTCCTAAAATAACATATCCGAACGTAATATAAGCTTACGTACCATAACTTAACCTAATGTCACGGGACCACCGTTCTTGGCCCCGCCAGAGTCCGTGCGAGTGTAGTAGAGCAATGAAGTGCGCAGAAATCTACCGAATAGTTGTGTACAGCGCAATAGTCGAAGATACCGTATACTAACATAACCAGAAGTAACCTAACTCAACATAACGTGCCGACACCACAATTACTGACCTCCCGAGAGCAAAGCAGAATATTTTAGAGAACCGGGAGCCGCAGAATTCAGCCGCACAGAAGTGCAGAGCACAGAAGCCAAAGATATCCTAACCTAACCTGACGTAACCTGACCTAGCCGAACGAAGCATAGCAAAACCTAACGTGCCGAGACCACGATTGCTGTCATCCACACGTCCACGTAGGGAATATTACTGCACAGTAAAGCGCAGAAATCAGCCGAATAACAGTTCATTGCACAAAAGTCTATGCTATCCTATCCTAACCTAACCAAACGTAACCTAACCAAACGCAGCGTAACCCAAACTAACTTGCCGAGACTACTATTGCTGGCCTCCAAAGCCCCAAGCAGAGAAAATTATAGCACAGCACAGTTCAGAAATCCAGGAAAATTTGCGTATAGCAAATCAGTCGAGGGTGCCCTAACCTAACCTGACCAATCCTGGCATAACCAAACGTAGACTAACTAAACCTAACGAGCCGAGTCCACTGTTGCTGGCCTTCCCACAGCCAAGCCGAAAATATTAGAGGAACGTAGAGCGCAGATGCCCGTAGACTGGCAATGCACAGCGGCAAAGTCAAAGCTATTCTAACCTAACACAGGCTAACCCTTTTTCACGTAGGGGACATCGTCCTAAGGTACCCGGCTCCCCTAGTGGAAGGGGCGGGTTTAGGTGGGACTTTTACACACCAAGTCCCCCACGATGGCCAGCCTTTCGCATTTCGGCGCGCCCTGGACATCGCGGCGACGCAGCTGCCAAGGCGCCACAGCGACACAACAGTAGTTGCCTCTCGGCGAGACGCGACCTCGCAGCCGAAACAGCCGCGCCCATGCGCGCGAGATGGGTCGTTCGCGGGCACACACAACGCGTACCACCACACCGAAACACACGCACACCTTGCGGACACCGCGCGTCCACCACGTGGCGCCGCGCGTCAGGACCACGGTCTTACGAACAGGCGGGCCCCCAAGCCCATGCCCGTGGTCTCCCTAACTTGGGATACAAAGGGAGAGAGTGGCGGTCCCCCCGGCTGCAGGTACAGGGCAGCTCGCGAAGGCGGAGGGCTAACGCGTTAACTCATACGGCTGGGCGCGAGGCGCCATGCGGCGCGGCGCTCGCAGCCTCCGCAGCCCCACGAGCGAGATGCCCGCCATCCGCTCGCGGGCTCTCTCCGCGGCCTCCTTCTGTAACATAACAACATCGAAGGAGTAGGCCACAGGACGTCACGCTCCTAAGCACACCGTCATCTGCGCCACGACAACGGAGAGAGAAAGGTAACGACCAACCACGCGACACAGGACCCGGGGCTCGATAGGCAACGACGGACTTTCCTATAGCGTGTGCTGCGCCGTGTCCCGCCCACCGCGCAGTGATGACAACGCGTTTCACGTTCCTGCACGATTCGACACTGGTACTCCCCGAAGGAGCCGTGCCCGGTTAGCAACTGTGTCAGGCGGAAGTTGTGCCGGCTGCCGCTTCGCGCTCATGCATCCAGAAGTGGGAGCACAGGCCCTATCTGCCGGTGCCCACGGCTGCTCTGTTTCCTCATCCAGGCTCGTCAGGCGGTCATCAAGGTCCGTCGGAACATACGTCTCAACGAAACGGCCCACTCTGCAGGTGCACCGTCGCCGCCCCGGTGGAGGAGTCCGTATATACTGCACTCCACCCCTCCCGCGGTAGCAGACCGAACGGCGGAACACCCGCCACGACGACCGACGCCTCGTAGGAAATCGTGCCGTAACCGCGCACGACCATGGTCGCCGTCCAGCGAACGACTCGACGGTGAATCGCATGACGCCCGGACCAACCTAACCTAACCAAGCGTAAGCTAATACAACCTAACGTGCCGTAAAAGATATTGCTGCTATCCCCGGTGACAAGTAGGACATAATGGAGTACTGTGGAGCGCAGAAAGCCACCAAATTGCAGTGTGCAGCACAGAAGTCGCAAATATCCCATCCTAACCTGACCTAACCTAACCCAGCGAAACGTAACATAACTCAAACTCACGTGCCTGGACAACTATTGCTGCTCTCCCCAGAGTCAAGCAGAACATATTAGACGTGATTACAGTGCAGAAATCCATAGAATATCTGTACATAACACAAGCGTCGCAGCCAACCTGACCAAACTTAACCTACACTAACCGAACCAAGCGTAAATTAACTTAACCAAACGTGCAGCCACCACAGGGTGAGGCAGAATATACTAGAGTACAGTATAGCGCAGGAAGCCGTGGATGGCAGTGTATAGTACAAAATTCTGTACAATCCTATCCTAACCACACCAGACGTGACATAACCAAACCTAGCCTACATCAAAATTACGTGCCGAGAACAAAATTGAGGTCCTGAATTGAATGTACAAGGAAGCAGTTCTGCGCAGAAATCTGCCGCATTATAGTGGATGGCACAAAAGTCGAGGAAATCATAACCGAACCTAATCTACCCTCACGTAGCGTCACTCAACACAGAGTACCGCGGCCACTGCTCCTGGTCTCCCCATCGACTAGAAGAATGTTGTAGAGCACAGTAAATCTCAGAAATCCATCGAATAACAATGTGCAGCACGAAAGTCGAAGCTATCGTAACAAAATACAGACTGACTTGACATACCCTAACGTAGCATAACTCAACCTAACGTACAGCAGCTGCCATTGCTCGCCTCCCCTGAGCCGAGCAGGGTATAGTAGGGCAATGTAGAGCGAAGGAATCCATCGAATATCAGTGTATAGCACAAAAGTCGTATAAGTCCTAACAAAGATTTCCTAATCTACCCTAGCGAAACGTAACATAGCCCAACCAAGCGTGCCAGAACTACTATTAATGACCACCCCAGAGCCAAGTTGGACAAACCGGAGCGCAGTAGAGCGCAGAAATACAGCGAACATCAGTGATGGCACTACAGTATAAGCTATACTCTCCAAACATAACCAATTTTGTCTTACGCAAACGTAGCATAGCAAAGCCTAAGGCGCCGGGACCACTATTGCTGGCCTCCCGAGAGCCAATGCGAGAATATTAGAACGCAGAAGAGCGCAGAAGTCGGAAGATGGCAGTGCTTAGCACATATGTCTAAACAAGCCCGTCCTAACCTCAGCAAACGTAACATAACCTAAAGTGGCATAGCTCAATTTAACATGCCGAGAGCACTGTAGCTGGCCTCCCGAGAGCCAAGCAGAATGTACTGCAGCAAGTAGAGCGCAGAAACCTACCGCATTCCAGTGAATAGCACTAAAGCCGTAGATATCCTAACACAACCTCACCTACCCTAAACTAACCAAACGTAGCGTAATTCAATAGAGCGTGCCGCAGCCAATGCTGCCGAACACCACAGAGTCAAGCAGAATACAGTGGAACACAGTAGACCACAGGTACCTTCCGTACAATGGTTTATAGCACGAAAGTCGAAGCCATCCTAACCAAACATAACGTGACATGACATAGCCAAACGTAGCCTAACTCAACATAACGTTCCGCGACCATTGCTGGCCTACCCAGCGCGAAGCAGGATTTAGTAGTGCACAGTCGATTGCAGAAATCCTCCGAACAGCAGAGTACAGCGCGAAAGTCAAATGTAACCTGACCGAGCTTGATATAACCTAACCTAACCGAACGTAGCATAACTAAACCTAACGAGGCGAGATAACTATCGCTGGGGTCCCTAGAGCCAAGCAGATAATATTAGAACACAGTAGAGCGCAGAAATCTGCGGATAGCATTGTATGGCGCAAATGTCTGAAATATCATATCCTAACCTCACCAAACGTAACACACCCGGATGATGCATAACACAACCTAACGTGCCCAGACCACTACTGCTGGCCACCACAGAGTCTAGCAGGCCATACTAGAGCACAATGGAGCGCAGAAGTCCACCGACTACCAGCGTATAGCGAAAAAGGCAAAGCTATCCCAATATATGCAATCTTAACGCAAACCCTCGTGGCATAGCTCACCCTAACGTACCCCGACCACTATTTCTGGCATCCACAGAGTCGAGTTGAACTTACTAGAGGACAGTAGGGCGCAGAAGTCCATGAAAACGCAGTGTATAGCACAAAAGTCATATGTATCCAGAATTAGCACAACCTAACGTATCCTAACCAAACGTAGCCTACCTCTGCATAACGTGACGCGGACACTACTGCTGGCATCCACAGGCCCAAGCAGAAAATGCTAGAGCACCGCATAGCGCAGAAATCCACCGCATTGCAGTGAATAGGACAAGAGAGGCAGTTGTCCCAGCATAACCTGCCCTATGCTAACCTTACCAAACGTAGCATAACCCAACATAAGCAGCCGCGAATGTTGGTGGCTTTCCCAGGGCCAAGCAGGATATAGTAGAGCACAGGCGTGAACAGAAATACTTCGAATAGCAGTGTACAGCACGGCAGTCAAAGACAACCTGACCGAGCTTGACACAACCTAACCTAACCCAACCTAACCTAACCAAACATAGAATAACTAAATCTAACGTGCCGCGGCCACTATTGCTGGAATCCCCAGAGGGTATCGGAATACAATAGAGCACAGTAGAGCACACAGGTCCATAGGATATTAGTTTAGAGCACATAAGTTAGAGTTACCATGACCAAACCGAAACTAAACTATCCTAACATAACGTAATCTAACCAAACCGAACGCGCTACGACCGGTTTTGCTGGCCTCCACACAGCCAAGCAGGACATAATAAAGGAGAGTAGAGCGCAGAAATCGATCGAATGGCAGTGTATAGCAGAAAAGTCGGAGCTGTCGAGCCCTTACTGACGCCAACATAACCCAACCAAACGTATTGTATCTCAACCTAACGTGCCGAGATCAACATTACTGGCCTCCCCAGGGACGAGCAGAGTACACTAGAGCACCGAGGTGCTTACAGGCCCATGGAATAACAGTGCATACCAGGAAAGTCAAATCTATCCAGACCAAACCCAACTATCGTAACGTAACCGAACGTATCCTAACTCAAGCTAACGGGCCGAGACAACTATTGCTGGCTTCCCCTTAGTCGAGCAGATTATTGTAGAGCAACGTGGAGCGTAGCAACGACCGTATAGCAGTGTATAGCACAAAAGACAAAGCCAACCCGACAGAAACTAGCCTAAACTAACCTAATCAAACGTTACCCAACCCAACATATCGTGCCACGGCAGCTAATGCTCGCTTCCCCGGAGGCGTGTAGAGTCCAACCAAACATGGAATAACTAAACCTAACGCGCCACGACTACTATTGCTGGCTTCACTAAAGACAAGCAGATTACGACAGTGCGCAGTAGAGCACAGAAGTCCATAGATTTTCAGTGTTGAGCACATAAGACAATACTACGATAGCATAACTGAAACGAACATAACATAGCCAAACGTAATCTAACTCAATCTAACCTGCGTCGACAGCTATTGCTGGCCGCCGCAGAGCCAAGCAGAGCATAGTAGGGCATAGTGGAGAGCAGTAGTCCAACGGACGTCAGTTTATTGCACAAAGGTCGAAGCTATCCAAACCTAACCATAACTAACTTAACATAACCGAACGTAGCCTATCTCAACGTGAAATGTCGAGACCGCAATTACTGGCCTCTCCAGAGCCAAGCAGAACATACTAGGTCACAGTGGAGCGCAGAACTCGACCGCATATCTGTATGCAGCACAAAAGTCAAAGATATCCTATTCTAACCAAGACAAACCAAACCAAACCAAACGTGACATAACCCTACCTAACGCACCGCGGTCCCCGTTTCTGTTCTCCCCAGAGCAAGACGAGCATGTTAGATCACAGTAGAGCGCAGAAGTTCACCGAATAGCAGCGTAAAGCAGAAAAGTCAAAGCTGTCCAGGCCTAACCTAGCCAAAGAGAGCATAACAAAACACAACCTAACTCCACCAAACCGCCCTACACCACAGCTGCTGACCTCTCAAGTGCCAAGCTGAATATACTACAACACAGTAGATCACAGACAACCGCGCCGTTTCAGCGTATAACGCAAAAGACGAAGATATCCTGACCAACACTGACCTAACCTAACAGAAGCTATCGTTGCGCAACTCAGCAAAAGTTGCCGAGACCACCATTGCGGTCTTTCCTAGAGTCAAGCTGAATATATCAGATCAAGGTGAAGCTCAGAATTCCACCGAAGAGCAGTTTATAGCACAGAATTCGGAACAGTCCTCTCCTAACCTTACCAATCGTAACATAAGCAAACGTAACCTAACTCAAACTAACACACTGTGACCTATTGCTGGCATCCGCAGAACCAAGATGAATATGGCAGACAGCAGTTGAGTGTAGAGATGGACCGCATTGCAGTGAACGGCTCAAAAGTCAAAGATGTCCGGTCCAAATCTAACCTAACCTAACCTAGCCAAACGTAACATAAGTCAACCTAACGTCCCGCGAACACTATTGCTGGCCACATCAGGGTCGAGCAGAGTACAACAGAGCAACGTAGAGCGCAGAAATCCTCCGAATAGCAGTGTACGTCGCAAAAGTCAAGGCTGCCGAAACTGTCCTAACGTAGCCAAACCTAACGTAACCAGACGAAACAGAGCAGAACCTAACGTGCCGCGCCCACCATTTCTGGCCTCCCCACAGCCGAGTAGTGTATAGTAGAGAACAGTAAATCTTAGAAATTCGCCGAAAGTCACTGTATACCACGAAAGTGAAAGCTATCCATGCCTAACCGAAACTAACGTAATCAAACCAAGCGTAGGCTAACACATCCTAACGTGCCAATACCACTATTGCTGGCCTTCCCAGAGCAAAGAAGAGGATATTAGAGAACAGTAGAGCGCAGAGATCCACCCAAAAGCATTGTATAGCACAGAAGTCAAACGCATCATCCCCTATCTTAACCATGTGTAACACAGCCAAGCGTAGCCTATCTCAACCTAACGTACCGTGACCACGATTGCTGAACACCGCGGAGCCAGCCAGAATATGCCAAAGCAGATTAGGGCGCCGGCATACGCCACACTGCAGTGTAAAGCACGAAAGACAGAGCTATCCTCTCCTAACGTAACCAAACGTAACATACGCAAAGGTAACCTAAGCATACGTAACGTGCCGCGGCCGCTATTGCTGGCGTCCCCAGAAACAAGCAGAGTATGTTAGCTCACAGTAGAGCCCAGAAGTCCACGGGATAGCTGTGTTCAGCACAAATGTCAGCTACCCTCTCCTAACATAGCCAATCGTAACATACACAAATATAACCAGGCTCAACCTAACTTGCAGCGACCACAATTGCTGGTCTGTCCAGAGTCCAGCAGAGTACAGTAGAGCACAGTAGAGCACAGAAATCCACCAAATAGCAGTCTATACAAAGAAAGTTATAGCTATCCATACCTGACCCAAACAAACATAACCTACCCAAGCGCAACCTAACTAAGCCTACCGTGCCGAGAACACTATACCTGTCCTGCCCAGGGCCAAGCCGAGCATATTAGAGGACGTCATGTCGCAGAAATCCACCGAATGGTAGTATATAGCACAAAAGTCTCAGCTACCCTCTCCTACCCTAACGAAACGTATCATATCCAAACGTAGCCTACTCGAGCTAAAATGCCGAGGCCACTATTACTGGCCTCCCCAGTGTAGAGCAGAGCATAGGAGATCCATGAAGAGCGAAGAAATACAGCGAATATCAGTGTATATCGCATAAGACGAATCCACCATATCCTAACTTACCCAAACGTAATAAAACCAAACGTAGCCTAACTCAGAGTAACGTGCAGAGATCACTATTAGTGGAATCCACAGAGCCAGGAAGAATGCACTATAGCACAGTAAATCGCAGAAAACCACAAGGTAGCAGCGAATATGACAAATGTGAGAAACACCGTAACCTCATCTGGCACAACCTGACCAAACCAAACTTATACTAACTAAGGCCAACAAGCCGAGGCACCTCTTGACGGCCTCCTCAGGTTCAGGGAGAAACAATTAGAGCACAGTAGAGCGCAGGAATCCACCTAATAGCAGTTTAAGACGCAAAAGTCAAGGCTAACGTCTCTGAACAGCCTAACATATCCTGAAGAAACGTAGCCTAACGCAACATTCGTGCCATGCCCAACATTTCTGGCCTCTCCATAGTCGAGCAATGTGTAGTAGAGCAATGTAGAGCGTAGAAATCGATCGCATTGCAGAGAATAGCACACAAGTCGAAGATATCCTAACCTAACCAGACCTAACCTAACCCAACCGAGCGTAGCATATCTCAATGCAACGTGCCGCGGCTACTACTGCTCGCCCCTCCACGGTCGAGCGGATTACAGTAGAGCAATGCTGAGCGCAGAGATCCTCCAAATAGCAGTGTATAGCACGAAAGTCGAAGATATCCTAACATAACCTGTCCTGGCCTAAAATGAAAGGCGTAGCATAGCTCAAAGCAACCTAACGAGAGCACTGTTGCTGGCCACCCCAAAGACAAGCAAAGGGTACTGGAGTACAGCAGAGGGCCAAAACCCACTGCATTGAGGTGTATAGCACAAGAGTAATACACATGCTGACGTAGCTTTACGTACCCAACACACCCAAACCGAACATAACGTGACGGGGCCATTATTGCTGGACTCCCAGATCCAGGCAGAGCATATTAGTGAACACTAGTGCGCAGAAATCCACCGGATAGCAGTGAATAGCACAAAAGTCAAAGAAGCCTCTCCTTACTTAGCAGAACCTAACATATACAAACGTGACAAACCTCAAACCACCTGGACGTGACAGCTACTGATGGCTTCCACAGAGACAAACAGAGTGCGCTAGAGAACAGTAGAACGCCGAAATCCACCGCATAGCATGTGTAAAGCACAAAAGTCGAAGATAACCTAACCTAACTCGCCCCAAACTAACCTAACTAAACGAAGCTTGTCTCCACATAACGCGCCGAGACCGCCATTGCTGACCTCCCCAGAGCCAAGCACAGCATACTAGAGCACGGTATAGCGCACAAGCTCACCGAGCAGCAATGAATAGCACGAAAATCAATACTACCATCGCTTACCTTAACCAAACGTAACATAACCACGGGTAGCCAAAATTGAACTAACCGGGCGGGAAGCCAATCACCGGCCTCCCCACAGACGAGCAGAGCATGGTAGAGCAATGAAGAGCGTTGAAATGCGACGAATATCAGCGTACAGCTCAAATGTCGCAACTACCCTTCCGTACCCTGTCCAAACGTAATATAGCCGTACGTAGCATAGCTCAAACTAACGTGCCCGGAGCACTATTGCCGGCCTCACCAGTGCAAAGCATAGCATATTAGAGGAGAGTAGAGCACAGCAATCCATAGAATCGCAGTGTATAGCACGACATCAAGATTATGCAGACCTAATCAAATCAATCAATGTCTATCCAAACGTAGACTAACACAATCTTTCGTTCCGAGACTACTATTAGTTTACTCCCCAGAATCGAGCAGGGTATAGTAGGGCAATATATAGGGTAGAAGTTCTCTGAATAGCAGTTTATAGCGCAAAAGTCGAGGTAATCTTATCCTAACCTACCCAAACATAATGTAAATATAGGCAACCTCATTTAAGCTAACGAGGCGAGACCACAGTTGCAGGCCTCCCACAGCCAAGCAGAACGCATTATGGCACAGCAGAACACAGAGGTCCACGATAAAGCAGCGTATAGCACAAAGGCCGAAGCAACCATGTCCTACCCTAAACAATCGTGACATTCTCAAACACATAGCATAACAGAGTCTATCATGCCACGACCATTATTGCTGGCATACCCTGCGCCAAGCATAGCAAATTACAGCACAGTAGATCGCAGAAATGCGACGAAGAGCAGTGTACAGCACAAAAGTCTATGGTATCCTGTCCAACCCTATCCAAGCGTATCATAAGCGGACGCAACGTATCTCAACCAAACGTGCCGAGACCTGAATTGCTGCCGTCCTGATAGCCAAACAGAATATATTAGGGGAGAGTAGCGCTCAGAAATCCATAGAATCGCGGTATATAGCAGGAAATTGAAAGCCATCCAAACATTACACAAACAAACATAATTTAGCCCAACGTAGTCTAACACAACCTAACTCGCCGCGGTAACAATTTCTGGATTCCCCAGAGCAATGCTGGGTATATTAGATCACAGCGGTGCGCAGAAATCCACCGAATTGCAGTGTATATCACGGAGGCCGAAGCTATCCAAACCAAACCGATCCTAACCAAACCTATCCTAACCTACTCCAGCAAAGCGTAAACTATCCCAACCTAACGTGCCGAGACCACTACTGCATACATCCGGAGTTCCAAGCAGAATATACCAGTGCACAGAAGAGCGCAGTAATCCACTGCACTGCAGTGTGTAGAGCAAGCGTCAGAGATATCCTAGCATAATTGTTACTAACCTAACTTAACCGAACGTAGCCTAACAAAAGGTGACGTGCCGAGAACACCATTGTTGGCATGCACAGGGCTAAGTAGATCATATTTGACATACAACATAGCGCGACAAGACCAACATTGCATGCCTCCGCATAGGCAAGCAGAACTTGATAGAGCAGAGTAAAAGGCAGAAATCCACCGAATAGCAGTGTATATCACAGAAGACAAAGCTAACCTGGCCTAACCCAAGCCAACCTATCCCAACCAAACGTAATCTAATTCGACCTAACGTGCCGTGGCCGGTATTGCCGACCTCCACTGAGTCAAGCAGAACATATTAGTGGAGAGTAGAAGGCAGGAATCCATCGAATCGCAGTGTATAGCAGAAAAGTCGAAACTATCCAAACCTAACCAACGCTAACGCAACAGAGCCAAACGTTTCCTATCGCCACCTAATATGCCGGGGAAACCCATTACCGGCATCCCCAGGGCTAAGCAGAACATACTTGGGTACGGTACAGGGCAGAAGTCCACCTCATTGCAGTGTACAGAGCAGAAGTCTAAGATATCCTAACCTAACCGAAACAAAGTGAACCCAACTAAACGTGACAAAACAAAACCTAACGCGCTGCAGCCACCATTTCCGACCTTGACAGAGCAAAGCGAAACATATTAGATTACTGTAGTGAGCACAATTCCACCGAATAGCAGCTTACAGCTCAGAAGTGGAAGTAATCCCAGCCTAACCTAACAAAACGTAACATAACTCAACCGAACGTGCCTAGACCACTATTGCTGACCACTGCAGAGACAATCAGAATATGCCAGAGCTCAGTAAAGTGCAGATATCCTACACATTGCAGTGTAAAGCACGAAAGTCATAGATACCCTAACCTATCGTGCCCAAACCTAACCCAGTCAAACGTAACCTAACTCAGCCTAACGCGCCGCTGCCACCGTTTCTGACCCACTATAGCAAAGTCGAGCATGCTTAATCATAGCACTGCGTAGAAGTCCGCAAAATAGCAGTGTGTAGCACAAAAGTCAAAGCTATCCTAGCCTAACCTAACCGAACGTAGCATAACCAAGCCTAACCTAACTCAACCTAACCGCCCTACACCACTGTTGCTGACCTCCCCAGATCCAAGCATAATATACTACAGCACAGTGGATCACAGACATCCGCGGCGTTTCAGTGTACAGCACAAGGGTCAAAGATATTCTGACCTAATATGTCCAAGCTTAACATAACCAAACGCAACGTAACTCAAACTAACGTACAGCGGCCACTATTGCTCGCCTCCCCAGAGTCGAGCAGATATTGCCAGAGGACAGTAGGGCGCAGAAATGAATAGAATCGCAGTGTACGGCACAAAAGTCGTATCTATCCAAACCAAACCCAAGCCAACATAACCTAACCGAACGCAGCCTACACAAGCATAACGTACCGCTACCACTGTTGGTGGCCTCCCCAGGGTCAAGCAGAATATATTAGAGCACAGTCGAGGGCAGATATCCAGCGAGCAACAGTTTATAGCACGAAATCAAGGAAATCCTTACCGAAATTCACCTAACCTAAACTAACCAAACGTAAAGTAACTCAACCTATCCTGCCGAGCACACAGTTACTGGCCACCACAGAGCCAATCAGGACATGATAGAGCACAGTATATGGGAAGAATCCACGGATTATCAGTGCGTGGCATAAAAGTCAAAGAGGTCCTAACCAAACCTTCCTAACCTAACCCAACGGTATGTAACCTGACAAAGCCTAAACTGTCGAGACCGATATTACTGGCCCTCACAGAGCCAAGCAGAGCAAACTAAACCGCATTAGAGGACGGAGAACAGCCGAATTAGCAGTGCATGCCATAAGAGTCCAAGTAGCATATTCAGACCCAGCCAAACGTGACGTATGCGAACGTAACATAGCTCAACCAAACATGACGAGACATGTAGTGCTGGCCTTCGCAGAGACAAGCAGTTTGTACTAGAGCACAATAGAGTGCAGAGATCCGCCGTATTGCAGACGTTACTGTAAAGGTCAAATATATCCGAAACATACCCGACCTGGCGTAACATAGCCAATCGTACCCCACCTCAACACAGGTTAGGCTTGTCTGGGTTTGGTAAGTATAGCATCGACCATTCTGCTATACACTGCCATTCTTTGGACTTCTGCGCTCTTCTCTCCTTTAATATTTTCCGCTTCGCGCAGGGGAGGCCAACATATTGGACTCCGCTCGTTAGGTTCATTTACTCTACATTTGGTTGGGTCAGGTTAGGTCTGGTAATTTAAGGGAATCCTTGACATTCCTGCTATTCGCTGCTATTTGGTTGCAGCCAGCGCTCTACAGTTCTCTAGTGTTTTCTGCTTGGCTCTGCGGATTCAAGTAATAGTGGTTTCGGCACATTACGTTAAGTTAAGCTACGATTGGTTCTATTACGTTTGGATATGTTAGGATAGGATTGCTTCGACTTTTGTGATATACGCTGCCATACGCAGGATGTCTAGGCTCTACATTGCTCTACTCTACTCTGCTCAACTCAGGGGAGGCCAGAAATAGGGCCCGCGGGGCGCGAGGTACGACTAGTGTACGTTTGTTTATGTTAGGCTTGGTTGGGTTAGGATAAAATGTCTTTGGCTTTTGCACTGCACACAGAAATACGGTGGATTTCTTCGCTTTACTGTGCTCTAGTTTGTTCCGCTCAGCTCTCGGGTGGACAGAAATGATGGTCTCGCCATGTTTGTTTGAGATATGCGACGTTTGGCTATGTTACGTTAGCTATGGTAAGGTTTCTGTAGCTTCGTCATTTCTGATATGCACTGCGATTCTATGGATATCTGCGCCCTACTAGCTTCCATTATGATCCGCTAGGCTACTTGGAGGCCAGCTGTACTGGTCGCGGCACGTAAGGTTGGATTAGATTTCGTTTCGCAGGGTTAGGTTACTTTGGCTTGGTCTGGATATCTTCGAATTTTGTGCTCAGCCCTGCTACCCTATGGACCTCTGCGTTTTACTGTGCTCTACCATATTCTCCTTGTTTCTGGGGACTACAACAACAGTGGCTGCGGCACGTTAGTTTTTGTTATGTTACGTTAGGTTAGGTTTGGTTAGCATGTCTTCGACTTTCGTGCCGTACACTGCTGTTCATTGTATTCCTACGCTCCACATTGCTCTACTATACTCTGCTCGACCCTGGGGCGGTCATTAATATTGGCCTCGGCACGATAGATAGTGTCAGGCTACGTTTGGTTAGGCCATGAATGCTTGTGTTATGTTTGGATACCTTTGACTATTGTGCCATACACTGCGATTCCATGGACTTCTGCGCTCTATTCTCCTCAAATATAATCCGCTTCGCTCTGGGGAGGCCAGAAACAGTTGTCTAAGCACGTTAGCTTGTGTTAGGTTACGTTCGGTTATGATATGTTTGTATAGGTTAAGGTAGGGTGGCTACGACTTTTGCACTATACACTGCTGTTCGGCCAATATAAGCACTCTACTGCACTCTAATATGTTCAGCTTCGCTTTCGGAGGGCCAGCAATACAATACTCTGCTCGGCAGATTAGTTTGAGTTACGTTACGTTTGTCTAGGTTAGGTTAGTTTTGGTCAAGTTAGGATAGCTTTGACTTTTCTGCTATACACTGCCATCCTATCGACTTCTGCGCACCCCTCTCCTCCAATACGTTCTGTTTTGCGGTGGGGTTGTCAGCAATAGTGGTCTAGGCACGTTGAGTTGGATTACGTTGCGCTTGGTTGTGTCACGTTTCGTTAGGTTAGGATGCGACTACTTTGACTTTTGCGCTATACACTGCGATTCGGTGGATTTCTGTGCTTTACGATGCTCTGCTATACTGCTCTCGACACTGGGGTGGGCAGCAATAGTGGTCGTGACACGATTGGTTGAGTTACGTTGCGTTTAGTTAGGCTAGGTTGGGTCAGGTTTCGCTATGATGTCTCTGGCCTTTGTGCTGTACACTGCCATTCGGAAGATTTCTGCGCTCAACTGTGCTCTAGCATGTTCTGCTTGGCTCTGTGGAGGCCACAATAGAGGTCTCGGCTCGTTAGGTTTAGCTGTTCTATCTTTGGTTAGGTGGAGTTATGTCAAGTTAGGTTAGGGTATCCTTGGCTTTTGTGCTATATACTGCTATATGGTGGCTTTCTGCGCTCTTCTGTGCTCTAGTGTACTCAGCTTGGCTCTGGGGAGGCCAGTAATAATCGTCCCGGCATGTTAGTTTGAGTTAGATTACGTGTGGTTCTGTTACGATTGGCTAGGTTAGGAGAGGATGGCATTAACTTTTGTGTTATACACCGCTATTCAGTTGACTTCTGCTCTCTATATTGCTCTAATATGCTCTGCTTGGCTGTGGGGATGACAGAAGCAGTGGTCACGGCACGTCAGTTTCAGTTATACTACGTTTGGTTATGTTAGGTTTTTCGGGTTATGCTCATATAGCTTCGACTACCCTGGTGGAAGCTGCTATTCGGTGGATTTCTGCGCTTTACTCTGCTCTACTGTACTCGGCTGGACTCTTGGGAGGCCAGCAATAGTGGTCGCTCCTTGCTGGATTGTGTTAGGTTACGTTTGGTTATCTGTCGATTGGTTAGGCTAGGAGAGGATAGCTTTTACCTTTGTGCTGTACGCTGTTCTTCGTTGGATTTCTGCTCTCTACTGTGATCTAGTATGCTCTGTCCGACTTTGGGGAGGCCAGCAATAGTGTTCGTGGCAGGATCGGTTTTGTTAGGTGACGTTTGGTTAGGTAAGGTTGGGATGTGTTTGGTCACGACGTCTTCGACTTTCGTTCTGTTCACCCCCATTCGGTCGATTTCTGCGCTCTGCTGTGCTTTAATATGTTCTGCTTCCCTCTGTGGATACCGGAAATGGTGGTGCCGGCTCGATAGGTTTAGTTATACTACGTATTTTGTGGTTAGGTTGCTTTATGTTTAGCTCGGACGGCTTTCACTTATGTGATATACACTGAAGTATGGTGGATCACTGCGCTCTACTCTCTAACATGGTCATCTTGGCGATGGAGTGGACAGCAGTAGTGGTCTAGAATCGTTTGGTTGGATTAGGCTGCGTTTGGTTATGTTATGTTTGGTCAGATTAGGAGAGGGTAACATGGACTTATGTGCTATATAATGTTCTTCGGTGAAGTTATGCGATATACGGTAGTATAATATGCTCTGCTTGGCTATGGGGAGGCCAGAAATAGTGGTCCCGTCTAGTTAGTTTGTGTTAGGTTACGTTCGGTTCCGTTACGATTGCTTAGGTTAGGAATAGCTAGCTACGACTCCTGCGGTATGCGCTGCTATTCAGCGGATTTCTGCACTCTACTGCGCCCTAATATGTTCAGCTTGGCTCTGGGAGGGCCAGCAAACGTGGTGTCGTCGCGTTACGTTGAGATAGGCTACACTTGGTTAGATTAGGTTAGGACAGGATGGGTTAGGACATCTGTGGCTTTTGTGCTACACATTGCAATGCCGCGGACTTCTGCTTTCTGCTGTGCTGTATCGTATTCTGCTTGGCTTTCGAGCTGGCAGAAATTTTAGTCTCGGTATGTTAGTTTGAGGAAGCATACGATTCGTTGGAATAGGCTAGGACGGTGTGGTTAGGATTTCTTTGCCTTTTGTGCTATACACGGTCATTCGGTGGATTTCCGTCTTCGGCATTGCTATACTACAATCAAACCAACTCCGGGGATGTGAGCAGTTGCTGTCATGGCAAGATAGGTTGAGCTATGCAACGTTTGGCTATGTTACGTTCGTTGAGGTTAGGATAGGGTGGCTTCGACTTTTGTGCTATACACCGCTGTCCGCATATTTCTGCGCTCTACTGATTTCTAACATTTTCTGCTTGGTTCTGGGGAAACCAGCAATAGTGGTCTCGGAACGATTGGTTGTGTTATGTCACGTTTGGGTATGTTAGGATCGGCAAAGCTCGGTCAGGTTTTCTTTGACTTCCGTGCTATGCACTGCTGCCCGGTGGGTATCTGCGCTCGACTGTGCTTTACTATATTCTGGTTGGCCCTGTGTATGACAGCATTCGTGGTCTCGGCGCGTTAGGTTGTGTTCAGCTACGATTGCTTATGACAGGTTTGGCTGTGCCAGGACAGCGTACCGTAGCCTCTTGTGCCGTACACTGCTATTCGGTTGACTACGGCGATCTACTTTGCTCTAATACTTTCTGCTTGGCTCTAGGGTGGCCACTAGCTTTGGTCTCTGCACGCTGGGTTGAGTTATGTTACGTTGCGGTAGGGTAGGTGAGGAAGGCTTTGTTGGGATTTCTTTGACCTTTGTACCATACACTGCTATTCGGTGGATTTATGCGCGCCACATTGCTTTACTATACACTGCACGAATCTGAGAGGCGAGAAATTGATGTCGTGGCACGTTTGGTTGCGTTAGGTTATGTTTGGCTTGGTTAGGTTAGGCTACATGTGGACAGGATAGCTTAGACTTTTGCGCTATACACTGATTTTCTGTCGATTTCTGTCATCTACTGTGCTCTACAATATCCTGCTTGGCTCAGTGGGTGCCAGCAGGGGTGGTTGCGGCACGATGTGTTGAGCTATGCTTCGTTTGGTTAATTTATTTTAGGTCATGTTAGGTCTGGATGTTTTCGACTTTTGCGATATACACTGCTATTCGGTGGACTTCCGCTCTCTACGTTGCTCTACTATACCCTGCACGGCTTCGGGCAGGCGAGAAAAGGCGTACACGGCAAGTTAGTTTGAGGTACGCTGTTTTTGGTTAGGTTAAGCTTGGTTAGGTTGTGTTAAGATATCTACGGCTTTCGTGCTGTACGCGGCATTGCGGTGGATTTCTGCGCTCTGCTGTGCTGTAGTACACTCTGCCTGTCTTCGTGTAGGCCAACAACTGTGTTCTCGCCATGTTTGGTTGTGTTGTGTTACGTTTCGTTACGTTACGTTAGGAAGGAATGGTTAGTACTCCGTCATCTGTTATGCTGTAGCCACTGCTACTCGGTGGATTTATGCTCTCTACATTGCTCTTCTATACTCTGCTCGACTCTGGAGAGGCAAGCAATAGAGGTCGTAGCAAGTTAGTTTGAGTTAGGATACGTTTGGTTAGTTTAGTGTAAGATAAGTTTGGCTAGTATGGCTTTTACTTTCGTGCTATACACTGCATTCCGGTGGATGTCTGTGATCTACAGTGCTCTAATACATTCTGTCTAGGACTGGGGAGGCCAGGAGCACTGGTCGCAACTCATCATGTTTAGCTATGTTACGTATGGTTTGGTTAGTTTATGCCAGGTTATGTTTGGGTATCTACGGCTTTTGTGCTATTCACTGCACTGCGGTGGATTTCTGCTGTCTACTGTGCTCTAGTATATCCGGATTGTCTCTCGCGAGGCTAGCAATAGTGTCCTCGGCACGATAGTCTGAGTTAGGTCACGGTCGATTATACTACGTTTGGTTAGGTTAGGATAGAGTACATTAGACTTTTGTGACATACGCTATCATTCGGTGGACTTTTGCCATTTACTGTGCTGTAATGTGTCCCCTTTGGCTCTAGGGTTGCCAGTAATGGTCGTCTCGGTACGTCATTTTGAGATAGGTCTTTTTCGTTATGTTAGGTTATGATGGCTAGGTCAGGATATCTTCTACGTTTGCGCTGTACACTGCTGTACGGTTGATTTCTACGCTCGACACTGATCTACTGTAATCTGCCCGACACTGTGGAGGGAGCATTGGTGTTCGTTGCACGTTAGTTTGATGTAGGTTACGTTTGAGTGGGGTAGGTTGTATTAAGTTTGGTTAGGATAGCTTTGGCTTTCGTGCCATACACTGCCATGCGGTGGGCTTCTGTGATGTACTATGTTCTAACACATCCTGCTTGGTTCAGAGGAGGCCAGAAGCAGTGTTCGCGGCACGCTATATTGATTTATCGACGATGGCTTGGGTTAGGTGTGGTAAGGTTGGGTTAGGTTATCTTCGACTTCTGTGCTATACACTGCAGTGCGGTGGACTTCTGCGCTCCACTGTGCCCTAGAACATTCTTCCTGCCCCTGTGGAAGCCACCGATAGTGGTCTCGTCATGTTACGTTTAGCCAGGTTGCGTTTGGATGTGTTTCGTTTGGCTATGTTAGGAGAGGCTACTTCGGCTTTTGTGCTATCCACTGCTGTTCCGCGGATTTCGGCGCTCTAATGTGCTCCAATTTGCTCTGATGTGCCCTTGTGTGGCCAGCAATATTGTTATCGTCACGCTGTGTCGAGTTACAGTACGTTCAGGTAAGTTAGGTCGGAACAATTTAGATCAGGGTGTGATTGAGGTTTCTTCTATACTCTGTAAGGCGGTAGAATTATGCGCTCTGCTGCGCTCTAGTATACTCTGCTTAACACTGGGGAGGCCAGATACAGCGGTCGCGGGAAGTTATGTTGATGTAAGTTACGTTTGGTTATGTTACGTTTGATTGCGTTATGTTTGGATAGTTTTGACTCTTCTGCTATACGTTATGATTCTAAGGCTTTAAGCGATCTACCCTAATATGTTCCGCGCGTCTCTGATGTGGGCTACAATAGAGGTCTCGGCACGTCAGTCTGAGTCATGGTGCGTTAGGTTATGTCAGGTTTAGTTAGGTTAGGGTAGTGTAGCTTAGACTTTTGTGCTGTACACAGCTGTTCTGTGTATTCGTGCGCCCTACGTTGCTCTGCTATGCTCCGCCTGACACTCGCGAGGCCAGCAATAGTGGTCGAGGCACGTTAGGTAAAGTCAGGTTACGCTTATCTATGTTAGGTTACGCTGCGTTAGGTTACCATAGCTTTGTCATTTGTGCTACACACTCCTATTCGGTGTATTCCTGCGCTCTTTTGTGCTCTACTATGCTCTGCTTCGCTCTGGGCAAGACAGTTATGGTGATCTCGGCACGTTTGGTTGAGTTATGTTGCGTTTGGTCAGATTATGGCAGGACAAATTTGATCTTTGCGATATACACCTCTACTCGGTTGATTTCTGAGCTCTAGATTGCACAAATATGTTCTGCTTGGCCCTGTGCAGGCCAACAATTGTGTTCTCGGCACGTCACCTTTTGTTAGGCTACGTTCGGTTAGGTTAGGTTAGGAACGATTATGCTAGGATATCTCTGACGCTTGCTCTGCTCATTGCAATGCGGTGGATTCCTGCGATCTTCTGTGCACTAGTATATTCTGCTTGTATCTCAGGAGGGCAGCAATATAGATCTCGGCACGTTTGGTCGAGTTACGTTGCGTCCGCTTATGGTACGTTTGGATAGGGTTGGACAGGATACCATAGACTTTTGTGCTGTACACTGCTCTTCGTCGCATTTCTGCGATCTACTGTGCTGTAATTTGCTATGCTTGGCGCAGGGTATGCCAGCAATAATGGTCGTGGCATGATAGACTCTGTTATGCTACGTATGAGAATGTCACGATTGTTTAGGGTAGGACATGGTTGCTTCGGACTTTGTGCTATACGCTGCTTTATTGTGGACCTCTGCGTTCTACTGTGCCCTAATGCGTTCTGCTTGGCTGTGGGAGGCCTGCAACTGTGGTCTCGCCTCGTTAGCTTAAATGAGGTTGCCTATAGTTATATTATGTTTGGGTATGTTAGGATAGGATTACCTCGGCTTTTGCGCTATAAACTGCTATTCAGAGAACTTCTACCCTATATATTGCCCTACTATACCCTGCTCGATTCTGGGGAGTAAACTAATAGTGGTCTCGGAACGAAAGATTGTGTTAGTCTACGTTTGCATAGACATTGATTGATTTGATTAGGTCTGTATAATCTTGATGTCGTGCTATACATTGCGATTCTATGGATTTCTGGGCCCCACCATTCTCTAATACTTTCTGCCTTTCTGTGGGGCGACCAGCAATGACGGTCGCAGCACGTTAGGTTGAGTTTGGCTACATTTGTCTATGTCACGATTGGTTAGGTTAGTACAGCATAACTCCGAATTTTGTGCTCCTCACTGCAATGCAGTCGATTGCTGCGCTCGTCTGTGCTCTAGTACGCTCTGCTTGGCTCTGGGGAAGCCAGTAATTGTGGTCCCGGCTCGTTTGGTTGGGACAGGCTACGTCTGCTTACGTAACATTTGCTCTCGTTGAGCTTGGAATCTTCGGCTTTTCCGCTAAAAACGGCGATTCTATGGATTTCTGCGCTCAACTCTCCTCTAGTAATTTCTGCTCGACTCTGGGAAGGATAGCAATATTGGTCGGGGTGCGTTTGTTCGAGTTATGTTACGTTCTTTTGTGTTAGGATTGGGCATCTTAGGATAGGATAGCTTTGACTTTTATGCTATACTCTGTTATTCGGTGGACTTCTGCGCTCTAGTGTGCTCTAGTATTTTCTGCTTGACCATGTGGATTCCAGCTATAGTGGCCTCGTCATGCTAGTTTGAGTAATGTTACGTTTGTTTATGTTTGGATTGGACTTATTAGGATAGGGAACTTCGACTTATGTGTTATTATTTGTAATTCGGTTGATTTCTGCGCTCCAATGCTCCATAATACGCTCTGCTGGACTCTGGGAAAGCAGCAATATTGGTCTCGTCACGCTATGTTGAGTTACACTACGTTTGGATATGTGAGGTGAGGTCAAGTTCTGTCAGGACATGTTTGAGTTTCGTGCAATACACTGCAATGACTTGGACTTCCGCGCTATGCTGTGCTCTAGTATTTTCTCAATGGCTTTAGTGAGGCCAGCAGTAGTGGCCTTGGCACGTTAGGCTGCGTTACGCTGCGTACGGCAATGTTACTTTTGGGAGGTTAGGATAGGATAGATTACAATTTTGTGATATACGCTCCTATCCGCCCACTTCAGCGCTCTACTGTGCTCGAATACTTCCTGCCTGGGTTTGTGGAGGCCAGCGATAGTAGTATCGGAACGTTAGGTAGAGTTAATTTGCGCTTGGTTAGGTTAGGTTAGGGTAAGCTCGGCCAGATAGCTAAGACTTTCGTGCTATACACTGCTATTCGGTGCATTACTGCGCTGTACTGTGCTCTATTAAATTATGCTTAGCCTTCTGAGTGCCAGCAATATTAGTCTCGGCACGTTAGGTTTCGTTGAGTTGCATTCGTCAGTTTAGGTTGTGTCAATTTCAGTAACGGTAGCCTGGGCTTCCATGTTATATACTGTTGTTCGGTGGACATCTGCGCTCGGCTGCGCTCTACTACATTATGCTTGGCCCTGCTGAGGGCTGCAATGGAGGTCTCGTCAAGTTAGGTTGAGTTAGTCTACGTTTGTATATGTTACGTTTGTGTAGGTTGGGATAAGCACCTCAGACCTTTGTCCTATACACAGCAATGCGTTGGATTTCTGCACTCCATTGTGCTCTAGTATGTTCTGCTTGGGCGCGGGGTGGCTAGCAATAGCGGCCTCGGAGAGCTACGTTGAGCTATGCTACGTTGGGTTATGCTACGTTTGGTGAAAATAGGATATTATAGTCCAGCAATTTGCGCTAAACACTGCTGCCCGCCGATTTATGCGCTCCAATGTGTACTAATATTTTCTGCTTAGCTATGTCTAGGCCTGCGATTGTGATTTCGGCACGATAGGTTGGGTTATGTTACGTTCGGTTAAGTTAGTTTTTGTCAAGCTCGGCCAGGTTATCTTTGACTATCGTGCTACACACTGTTATTCGGAGGATTACTGAGCTCAACTGAGCTCTACTATATTATGCTTGGCCCTAGGCATGCCAGCAATAGTGGCAGCGGCACGTTATGCTCTGCTAGGCTTCGTTGGAGTAGGTTATTTCAAGTCACGTTTGGTTTGGGTTGCTTTGACTTTCGTGATATACGCCATTATTTGGCGAGTTCTTTGGATCTACTGTTCTTTATTGCATTCAGCTTCGCACAGGTGTTGCCAGCAATATTGGTCTCGCCACGTTATGCTTAGATACACTACGTTTGGGTAGGTAAGGCGTTGTCTGTTTATGTCATGATATGCTTGACCATATGCTTTGCGCTATACACTGCCATGCAGTGGGCTTCTGCGCCCTACTGTGCTCTAGTATATTCTGATTGGCTCTGGGTGGCAAGCAAGTGTAGTCCCGGCGCGTGCGGTTGAGCAATGCCACGGTTTGCAATGTTACGTTTGGTGAGGTTAGGACAGGATAGTTTAGACATCTGTGCTAAACACTGCTATCCACGGATTTCTGCCCTCTACTTGTTTCTGCTATTTTCTGCTTGGCTGTGGTGTGACCGGGAATAGTGGTCTCTTCGCGTTAGGTTTACTTAGGCTACGTTTGCGTATGATAGGTTTCCTTGCGTTGGGACAGAGTAGATTATAGTAAGGTTCCTTTCAAAGCCTCTCGGTGAATTTCTGCGCCCTGCTGCGCTCGAACATGTTCTGCTTGGCTCTGGTCTGTCCAGAATTAGCGGTGCCGTCGTGTTAGGTTCGGCTAGGCTCCGCTCGAGTGTGCTACGTTTGGCTAGGTCAAGACAGGCTACTTTGACTTTTGTGCTGTACACTGACATTCGGAGGTTTTCTTCACTCTACTGTGATCTAGTACGCTCTGCTTTGGCCTGTGGAAGCCAGAAACTGTGGCCCCGGCGCGTTAGGTAGTGTCAGGATACGTTCGGTTATGTTTGGTTTGTTTGTGTTAGAATGGGATGTATTTGACTCCGGTGCTGTACACTGAAATGCGGTACACTTCTGCTCTCTACATTGTTTTACCATACTCTGATCGAGTCTGGGGTGGCCTGTAATAGTGTTATCGACACGTCAGTTTGAGTTAGGCTACGTTTGGCTAGGCTATGTGTGTCTGTGTTAGGTTAGGTTAGAATCGACCCTCGCGGTGTACACTGCTTTTCTGTGGACACCTGCGTCCCACTTGCTCTCCTGTATTCTGCATGGCCCAGGGGAGTCCAGCAATATTGGTCGCAACGCCTTTGGGTGATTTAGGTTACGTTTGGCTATGTCACGATTGGTTAAGCTAGGAGGGGCAAGCTTTGACTTTCGCGCTACACACTGCTGTTCGGTTGATTTCTGCGCTCTGCTCTGTTCTACTGTTTTCTTCTTAGCTCTGCCGAGGCCACCAATACCTATCTCGGCACGTTTGGTTGCGTTACGTTACGTTTGTTTGGGTTAGGTTAGGGTAGCACTGACTTTCGTGGTATACGCTGCTCTTCTGTGGACTTCAGCGCTCTTCTGTGCTCCAACTTAACCTGCTTGTCTCTGGGAAGGCCAGCAATAGGGTTCCAGATACGTAAGGTTATGTTAGGATACGTTTGATAATACGAAGCTTGGATAGGTTAGGAAATGGTAGCTTTGACAATTTTGCTATACACCGCAATTCGGTTCATTTCTGCGGTCTATATTACTCTACCACACTCTGCTCGTCTTTGGGGTGGCCAGTAATTTTGGTCATGGCGTATTAGGTTCATATAGGGTACGTTTGGTTGTGTTATGTTTGTTTGGGTTATGCTTAGATTGCTTCGACTTTTCTGCTATTCACTGCGTTTCTATTTATTTCTGCGCTCTACTCTCCTATAATATGCTCTGATTGGCCTTGCGGATGCCAGAAATACTTGCCGCTGCACGATAAGATCAGTTAGATTACTTTCGGTAAGGTCAGACTGAGTTGGATTAGGTGAGGACGTCCTAGACTGATGTGCATTGCACAGATATTCTATGGACTACTGTGCTCTACTCTATCATATTCTGCCTATCTCTGGGGATGCCACCATAGGTGGTCTCGGCACGCTAGCTTCGGTTATGTTACGTTTGGTTAGGTTCGGTTAGGTAAGGTTTGGTCATGATATCCTTGACTTCTGTCTCATTCTCTGCTTTTCGGCGGAATTCTGCGATCTGCTGTGCTCTAACATGCTCAGCTGGGCAATGATGATGCCAGAAATTGTGGTCTCGCTATGTTAGATTAAGATACGTTACGTTTGATCAGGTTACGTTTGCTATGGCTAAGTTTGGATAGCCTCGACTTTTCTGCTATACACTGCGATCCTTTGGAATTCTGCGCTATGCTCTCCTCTATTGTGCTCTGCTTGGCGCTTTGGAGGCCAGCAATACTGGTCGCTGCTCGTTAGGTTGAGTTAGATTGCGTTTGGTCGAGTTAGGATACTTTGGGTTAGGATAGGATGTCTTTGACTTCTGTGCCCAAGACAACTATCCTATCTACTTCTGTGCTCTACTGTGCTCTATCACATTCTGACTCTCGGTGCAGAGGCCAGCAATAGTGGTCTCGGCTTGTTAGGCTCTGTTAGTCAAGGGTTGGTTAGGCTACGATAGTCTGTGTTAGGTACTGATAACTTGGACTCTCGTGGCATGCACAGTTATTCGGTGGATTTCTGCACTCTACTATGCTCAGCTCGACACTGGGAAGGCCAGCAACAGCAGTTGCGGCTCCTTAGGTTGCGTTATGTTTTGTTTGGTTATGTTACAGTTGTATTGGTTTGTAGGGGATAGCTTCGAATTTTCAGCTGTACACTGAGATTCTATGGATTCTAAGGCCCTGCTCTACTCCAATATGCTACGCTTAAATCTTTGGAGGTCAGCGGTACTGGTCGCGGCACGTTAGGCTGAGTTAGATTACGTTTGGTTTGCTTAGGTTGGGATATGTCACGTTAGGATGTCATAGACTTCTGTGCTATACGCTGCAACGCCGCGGATTTCTGTGACCTACTGTGCTGTAGTTTATTATGCTTGTCACTGGGGTGGTTAGCAGTAGTGTCGTAGGCGCGATGGGGTCAGTTATGTTACGTTTGGTTATGTTACGTTTGGTTAGGTTAGGATAGGCTAACTTTGACTTTTGCGCTATACACTGCTCCTCGGTGGACTTTCGCACTCCACTGTGCTCTATTTCGCTCTGCTTGACTATGAGGAGGCAAGCAATGGTTGTCTCGGCACGTTAGGTTGAGTTGGGCAACGTTTGGTTAGGATACGTAGGTCTGTGTTAGATACACATAGCTTCGACTTTCGTGGTATACCCTGCTACTCGGAAGATTTCTGCATTCTGCTGTGCTCTTATGTGTTCAGATTTGCTCTGGGAGAGCCAGCAGCAGTGGCATGGGCACGATACGTTCAGTTAGGCTACGTTTGGTTAGGTTAGGTTGGGTCAAGCTTGCTTAGGATATCATTGACTTTTGTAATTTACACTACAATGCGGCGAACTTCTGCGCTGTACTGCGCCCTCATATGCTCTGCTTGGCCCTGCTGAGGCGAGCAATAGTGATTTCGGTAGGTTAGGTTTAGTTACGTTACATTTTATTTGGCTTCGTATGTTTGGGTTAGGTTTGGATTGCTTTGACTTTCTTGGCATAGACTGCTATTCGGTAGATTTCAGCCCTCTACTGTGCTCTAGTATACTCTGCTCGAACCTGGGGGGCCGGTAATTGCGCTCCCGGCACATTAGTTTGAGCTATGCCACGTACGGCTATATTACGTTTGGACAGGGTACGATAGGGTAGTTGCGACTTTTGAGCTGTACGCTGATATTCGTCGCATTTCTATGCTCTTCATTGCTCTACCATATTCTGCTCGGCTGTGGGGAGGCCGGTGATTAGTTTCCCGTCCGGTTAGTTCAATTTAGACTACCCGTGGTTATGTTAAGTTTGGTTAAGGTAGGCGATGGTAGTATTGATATTCGTGCTATACACTGCTACTCGGTGAGCTTGTGCGCTATACAGTGCTCTAATACGCTGTGCTTGGCTCTGGGGAGGTCAGCAATAGCGGTGCCGTCGGGTTAGTTTGGGTTATGCTCCGTCTCGTTGAGGTATGTTAGGAATGCATGGTTAGGATTTCCTAGCCTTTTGTGCCACACACTGCTACTCGGAGGATTTCTGCGCTATACATTGCTCTACTATGCTCTGCCCGACACTGTGGGTCGGGCAATAGTGGTCGTGGCTCGTTACTTTGGGTTAGGTTATACTTGGTTAGGTTGGTTTGGGCTAAGTTTGGTTAGAATAGCTTTGACTTTCGCGCTATTATCTGTTATTCGGTGAATTTCTGTGATTCACTGTGCTCTATTGTATTCTGCTTGGCAATGGGGATGCCAGCAGCAGTGGTCTCGGCACGTTTATGCTCTGCTATGCTACGTTCGGTTTGGTTTGGTTTGGCCAGGTTTGGTCAGGGTACCCTCGAATTTTGCAACAAACACTGTTATTCGGTGGATTTCTATACCCTACCGTACTCTACTATATTCTACTTGGCTATGGGGAGGCCAGGAGCAGTGACCGTGGCACGTTGGGTTAAGCTATGTCACGCTTGATCATGTTAGGTTATGACAAGCTCCGTCAGGTTACCTTTGACTTTCGTACTATACGCTGCTCTTCGGAGGATTCCTGCGCTCGTCGGTGCACTACCATAATCTGCTTGCCCCTAGAGAGGCCAGCAATAATCGCGGCACCGTATTTTGAGTTAGGCTACGCTTGATAATGTTATGCTACGTTACGTATTGCTAACAGGACTTCGGCGTTCGTGCTGTACGCCACCTTCCGGCGCGTTCCGGCGATATACTGTGCTCTACCGCATTCTGCTCATCTCTGTGGAGCCCGGCAGCAGTGGCCGTGGCACGCTATGTTGCGTTACGCTACATTTCTTTAGGTTAGGTTATGTCAGGATGTTAGAATATATTCGACCTTTGTGAATTACACTGCTCTTCCTTGACCTACTGTGGTCTTCTGCTCTTTACTGCACTCTTCTCGGCTGTGGAGATGCCAAGAGCAGTGGTCGCGGCACGTCATGTGGTGTTATGCTGCATTCGGTTAGGTTTAATTATGTCAGGTTAGGTTAGGATATATACGGATTTTGTCCTATTCACTCCAACGCGGTGGATTTCTGTTCTCTGCTGCGCCCTAGTACACTCTGCTTGTGCCCGTGGATGTCAGCAGTAGTGGTCTGGTCATGTTAGGTTGAGTTAGGATTCATATGTATGTGATAACTTTGGCTGGTAAGGATATGCTGCTTTGACTTCGGTGCTATTCGCTGCAATTCGGCGGATTACTGCGCTATAATCTGCTCTAGGGTGCTCTACTTGGCTATGGGGATGCCAGCAGCATTGTTCTCGTCACGTTACGTTTAGATACACTACGTTTCGGTAGGTAAGGTAAGATAAGGTTATGTCAGGGTAAATTTTACTTTTGCGCTATACACTGCAATGCGGTGTATTTCTGGGCATTGCTGCGCTCTTGTATATTCTGCTTGGCTCTCGGAAGGCCAGCGACAGTGGTCTCGGCACGTTAATTAGGTTTTGTTATGCTACGTTTGCATAGGACAAAATTGGTTATGTTTGGAGAGTATAGCTTATACTTCAGTGCCATCCGCTGATGTTCGCTGTATTTCTGCGCTCTACTGCGCTCTAGTTTGTCCAACTTGGCTCTGGGGTGGTCACTAATTGTGGTTCTGGCACGCTAGGTTGGGCTATATTACGTTTCGCTGGGATTGATTAGGAAATCTTTGTTAGGACTTATACGACTTTTGTGCTATGCACTGACATTCGATGGATTTCTTCGCTGTACATTGCTCTACTATACCTTGCTCGGCTAAGTGGAGGCGAGCAATGGCAGCTGTTGAACGTTAGGTTGAGTTATGCTACGTTAGGGTATGTCAGGTCAGTCTGTATTTTGTTACGATAGCTTCGACTTTCGTGATGCACACTGTTATTCGTTGGATTTCTGAGATTTACTGTGCACTACAACATTCTTCAAGTCGATGGGGAGGCCAGGAGCAGTGGCCGCGGTACTCTGCGTTGAGTGACGCTACGTGAGGATAGATTAGGTTTGGTTATGATATCTTCGACGTTTGTGCCATCCACTATAATGCAGCAGGTTTCTGCGTAGGACTGCTTCCTTGTACATTCAATTCAGGACCACAATTGTGGTCTCGGCACGCAATGTTTATGTAGGCTTGGTTTAGTTATGTTACGTCTGTTGGGGTTAGGATAGGATTGTACAGACTTTTGTACTACACACTGACATTCACGGCCCTCTGCGCTCTACTGTACTCTAGTATATTCCGCTTCACTTTGGGCTGGCTAGAAGTACTGGTATCTGCACGTTAGGTTGAGTTTTGCTACTTTTGCTTATGTCACATTGTATTAGGTTAGGTTGAGCTCGGTCATGTTAACTTAGACTTTCATGCAATACGCTGTCGTTCGGATAATTTCTGCGCTGTACTGTGACCTACTATATTATACTTGGCACTGGGAGGGCCAGCAATATTGGTCTCGGAACGTTAGTTTGAGTTAGGTTTCGTTTGTCTCTCTTAGGTTGGGCTAAGCTCGGCAACGATTGGTTTGACCTCCGTGCTATGCACTCTTTTTCGGTGGACTTCTGTGCTCGACTGCACTCTACTACATGCTGCTTAGAGCTGGACAGGCCACCAAAAGTGGCCGCGGCACATTATGTTAATGTAGGCTACGTTCGGTTAGGATAGGTTAGGTTAGGTATCGTTGGGATAGCTTTGTCCTTCGTGCTATACAATCCTATCGAGTGTATTCCTGTGATCTACAATGCTCTACTACATTCTGCTTGGCTATGAGACGGACAGGAGCAGCGGCCGCTGCACGTTATGCTGGGATATGCTACGATTTGTTTGGTCAGGCTAAGTCAGGTTATGCTAGGATATCTGCCGCTTTTGCGCTACTCACTGCAATGCGGTGAATTTCTGTTATGTTGTGTTACACTACATTTGGGTAAGTTAGGTTCGGCCAAGTTATGTCAGGATATGCCTCACATTTGTGCTAAACAAAAAATGCTGCGGACTTCTGCGCTCTGCTGTGTCCTAATACTTGCTGCTTTTCTCTGGGGAGGTCAGCGACAGTGATCTCGGCATGCTAGGTTGAGATAGGATACGTTTGATTAGGTTAGGATACCTTCGACTATTGTGCTATACACTGCTATTCGGTGGATTTTTGCGCTCTACATTGCTCTACTATGCTCTGATCGACTTTGTGGAGGCGAGCGATAGCGGCCGCGGCACGCTAGCTTCAGTTGGGTTACGTTTGGTAAGGTTAGGTTAGGTTAAGATTGGTCAGGAAAGCTTCGACTTTCGTGCAATAAGCTGTTATTCGGTGTACCTCTGTGTCCTACTGTTCTCTACTACATTGTGCTTGCCTGTGGGGAGGCAAAGAGCAGTGGTCGCTACACATTATGTTGAGTTATACTGCGTTTGGTTCGGTTAGATTATTTCAGGTTATGCTAAGATATATACGGAATTTGTGCTATTCACTGCAGTGCGGTGGATTTCCACGCTCTGGTGTGCTCCAGTATTTTCTGCATGGCTCTGCGGTGGCCATCAGTAGTGGTCTCGGCGCGTTAGGTTGAGCTGTGCTTCGTACGGTTGTGTTACGTTAAAGAGGTTAGGGTAGGTATGTTTATAGCGTTGTGCTATACATCCCTATCCGCGGTCTCCTGCGTTCTACTGTGTTCTCATTTTTCCTGCTTGGGTCCACGGAGGCCAGCAGTAGCAGTCGCTACACGTTACGTTGTGTTATGTTACGTTTGGTTAGATTAGGAGTGGTTAATCCCGTTCGGGTTGACTTAGACTTTCGCGCTATACGCTGCCATTCGGTGTATTCCTGCGCAGCACAGTGCTCTACCACATTATACCTATCCCTGGGAATAGCAGCAGTATTGTCCTCGGCACATTCGGTTGAGTTAGGTCACGTTCGGTTAGTCTAGGTTAGCCTGTGTTAGGTCTGGATATGTACGACTTGCGTTCCATAGGCTGCGAATATATGGATTTCTGCTCTCTACTTTCCTCTAGTAAGTTCTGACAGACTCCGCCGTGGCCAGCAATAATGGTCGAGGTACGTTAGGTTTAGTTATTTTACGCTGGTTTATGTCTAAATTGGACATATTAGGATAGGTTAGACTTGACTTTTGTTCTATACACTGCTATTCGGTGTGTTTCTGTGATCTACTGTGCTCTACTAGATTCTGCTTAGCTCTGGTGAGGTCAGGAGCAGTCGTCGCGGCTCGTCATGTTGTGTTATGCTGCGTTCGGTTAGGATATACTATGTCAAGTTAGATTAGGATATGTACGGCTTTTCTGCTATTCACTGCAATGCTGTGGGCTTCTGCGCACTACTGTGACCTAGTACATTCTGCATGTCTTCGTGGAGGCCAGCAACAGTGGTCTCGTTATGCTAGGTTTAGTTAGGTAACGTTTGCTTATGATACGTTTGGCTAGGTTACGGGCGGGTATGTTGCCTTTTGAGCTATAGAACGCTATACGGTGGGTTTCTGCGCTCTCATGTGCTGTAATATGCCCTGCTTGGCTGTGTGGCGGTCAATAATAGTGGTCTCGGCACGTTGGGTTCGGCTATGATACGTTTCGTTTGGCTAGGTTGGGATGGCACGGTTACGATTTCTTTGACTTTTGCTCCATACACTGCTATTCGATGAATTTCTGCGCTATACATTGCTCTACTACACGCTGCCCGACTATGGCGAGGCGTGAAATAATGACCGTCGCACGTTACTATGAGTTAGACTACGTTTGGTTAATTTGGTTTGGGCTACGTTTGGTTAGGATAGCTTTGCCTTTTGTGCTATGCACTGATATTCGTTGGATTTCTGTGATCTACTGTGTTCCACTGTATTCTGCTTGACTCCGGAGATGCCAGCGGCTGTTGTCTCGGCACGTTGCGTTTAGTTATGTTGCGCTCGGTTAGGTTAGGTTAGGCCAGGTTAGGTCAGGATATCCTCGACTTTTAGAACATACACTGCTATTCGGTGAATTTCTGCGCCCTACGTTGCACTAATATACTCTGTTCGACTCTGGGGAGACGAGCAATGGCATTCACGGCACGTGAGGTTTCGTTAGGTTACGTTTGGTCTGCTATGGCTAGGTTAGGTTTGGTTTGGATAGCTATGACTTTCGTACTATACACCGTTATTCGGTGGATTTCTGTTATCTACTCTGGTCTGCTGCACTCTGCTTGCTTCAGGTGCGGTCAGGAGCATTGTCGCGGAAAGGTATTTTGAGCTATGCTGCGTTTGGTTAGGTTGTGTTGGGTCCGATTATGTTTGGACATCTTCGACTTTTGTGCTATTCACTGCAATCCGGTGGGCTTCTGTATGCTACGTTGCTCCATTTCACTCTGTCCGACTCCAGGGAGGAGAGCAATAGTGGCAGTGGCACCTTATGGTGAGGTACGTTACGACTGGTTAGTAGAGGTTAGGCTAGTTTTATTGGGTTTGCGTCGACATTCGTGCCATACACTGTTATACGGTGGATCTCTGTGTTCGACTGTGCTCTACTAAATTAGGCTCATCCCACGGATTGCCAGCTATATGGGTCTCGGCACGCTAGGTTGAGTTGGGATACTTTCAGTGAGTTTATGTTTCGTTAATTTCGGTAACAGCAGCTTTGACTTTCGTCTTACACACTGCTGTTCCGTGGAATTCTGCTCTCGACTGCGCTCAACTACATTCAGCTTGTCCATGAAGAGGCCAGCAATTGTGGCCGCGGCACGTTACTTTGGGGTAGGCTACGTTTGGTTAGGTTATGTTAGCAGGGCTAGGTCTGGATAGATATGACTTTTGCGCTATACACTGCGAATCTATGGATTTCTGAGGTCTAATGTGCTCTAGTGTCTCTGCCCGGCTCTGGGAGTGCCAGCAATGTTGGTTTGGGTACGTTATGTTTGAATACACTACGTTTGGTTAGGATAGGTTAGGAAAGGTTATGGTAGGATATCATCGACCCATGCGCTATTCACTGCAATGCGTTGGATTTCTGCGCACTACTGTGCTCTAGTACATTCTGCTTGTACTTGTGGGGCCCAGCAATAGTGGTCTCGTCATGTTAGGTTGTTCTGGATAAGGCTTCGGTACGTCACGTTTGCCTATATTAGGATAGGCCACTTTGCCTTTTGTGCTTTACACTGCTTTACGGCGGGTTTCTGTTATCTGAAGACCTCTACTACATTCTGCCTTGCTCTGTGGGGGCCAGGAGCAATGGTCGCGACACGTCGCGTTGTGTTATTCTGTGTTTGGTTAGGTTATACTATGTCAGGTTATGTTAGAGTACCTACGGCCTTTGTGGCAATCGCTGCAATGCGGTGGATTTCTGCGCTCTAATGTGCTCTTGTATATTCTGCTTCTCTCTGTCGAGACCAGCAATCGCCGCCTCGAAATGTTAGGTTGAGTTAGACTACGTTTGGGCAGGCCACGTTTGGCTAGGGTGGAAGAGGCTACTTTGGCATTTGAGCTTTTCACTGCTACTCGGTGGATTTCTGCGATATAGTGTCATCTAATATGCTCGGCTTGGCTATGGGGAGGCCAGTAATAGTGGTCTCGGCACGTTAGGTTGAGTAACGTTACCTATTGTTAGGTTAGGTTAGGATTGCTCGTTTCGGTTTTCCTTGACCTTTGTGGTGTAAACTGCTATTCGGTGCATTTCTGCGGTCTAATGCGCTCTAATGTGCTCCACGTGGCTCTGGGAGGCAAGTAGTATTGGTCTCGTTGCGTTATGTTAAGTTACACTAGGTTTGGGAATGTTAGGTTGGGGCAAGTTAGGTCAGGATATACTTGGCTTTTGTGCTATACTCTGCAATGCGGTGGATGTCTGCGCTGTGCCGTACTCTAGTATTTTCTGCTTGGCTCTGGAGAGGGCAGCAATAGTTGTCTCGGCACGTAAGTTTGAGCTGCGCTACGTTCCTTCATGTTGCGTCTGGCTGGTTAGGATAGGATAATATAAACCTTTGCGCTATACACACAAATCCGCGGATTTCTGCGCTCTACTGCGCTCTAGTACATTAGGCTTGTATCTATGGAGGCTAGCAATAGTGGTCTCGGAATGTTAGGTTGAGTTAGGCTATGCCATTATATGTTACGTTTGGCTAGGTTAGGATTGGCTACTTTGACTTTTGTGATATTCGCTGTTATTCGGAAGACTTCTGCGATCTACTGCCCACTAGTGAGCTCTGCAGGACTCTGTGGAGGACAGCAATAGTGGTCGCGGCACGTTAGTGTGAGGTAAGCTACCTTTGCCTATGTTACATTTGGCTATGTTAGGACAGGGTAGCTTCGACTGTTGTGCTTTGCACTCGGATTATATGGACTTGCGTTCAGCTTTTCACTGAGGAGGGCGCCAATTGTGGTCTCCTCATGTTACGAGGATTTAGGTTACGTATGTTTACGTTACGTTTGGTTGAGTCAAGAAAGATTGAATTTGACATTTGTGGTATACACTTCAATTAGGATGATTTCCGAGCTCTTCATTGCTCTACTGTGCTCCGCTCGTGCCGGGCGTGACCAGCAATAGAGGTCGTGGCACGATAGGCTTGTATGTGTTACGTTTGGTTGGACAATGTTAGGTTACGTTTGGTTAGGATAGGTTCGGTTACTTTTGGCTAGGTTGGCTTCGACTCTTGTGTTGTACTCTGCAACACGGTTAACTTCTGCGCACTGCTGCGCTCTAATACATTCTCCTTGTCTATGTGGGGCCAGCAATTGTGGCGCACGACATGTTAGGTTGTGCTAGGATCGCTTGGGCATGTCACGTTTGGCTGTGTTAGGGCACGTTCCTTTGACTTTCGTGATATACACTTCTTTTCGGCGGATTTGTGCGACCTACTCTGCTCTACATTAATCTGCTTTGCTATGGGTAGGCCAGGAGCATTGGTCGCGGCACGTTACATTGAGGTGTGCTATGCTCGGTTATTTTAGGTTAGGTCAGGTTATGTTAGGATATCTCCGACTTTCAGGGAGACCGTCTCTCTCTCCCGTTGTAACATAGGTCTGTGTGACCACGATCTGACATGTGGGGGCCCGTCAGTTCGAGAGACCGTGTTCTGGGCGCGCGGCGTCGCGTGATGGTCGCGCGGCGTCCGCAGGGTGTACGTGCTTTGCGGTGCGGTGGTATGCGTGCTGTGTGCGTGTGAGTGTGTGTGCGTGTGTGCCTGTAAATGACCCGTCTCGTGCGCATGGACATGATCGTTTCGGGTGCGATTACCCGTCGCGCCGGGAGGGAACTGTGGTTGAGTCGCGGGGGCGCCCTGGCAATTGCGTCGCCGCGAAGTCCAGGGCGCACCGAAATGCGAAGGGCTGGCCATCGTGGAGATTCAGTGGGTAAAAATCCAACATAACCCCGCCCCCCGCTAAGGGGCCGGGAAGTTTTGGAAGATTTCCCCCACGTGAAAAGAAAAATGGAAAAAGAAAAAAAAAGGTTTGGTTAGGATGACTTCGACTTTTGTACTATGCACTACTACTTGCTGGCTTTCTCCGCTCTACTCTGCTCTAATATGCTCTGCATTGCATTGGATAGGCCAGCAATATTTGTCTCGTCACGTCGTATTTGATTACGCCACGTTTGGATAGGTTAGGTCAGGACGAGTTGGCTCAGGGTATGAACAACATTTGTGCTACAAGCTGCAATGCGGTGGATTTCCGCGCTGTGCTGTGCTCCAGCATTTTCTGCTTGGCTCTGAGGAGCCCTCCAATAGTGGTCCCGGCATGTTGCGTTGAGTTATGTTGCGTATGGCTAGGTTAGGTTAGGTCAGGTTTGGCTTGGGTATCTTCGACTTTTGTGCTATTCGCGTCAGTGCGGTGGGTTTGTGCGCACTACTGTGCCCTAGTACATTCTGCTTGCCTTTGTGGACGCCAGCAATAGACATCTCATCATGTTACGTTGAGGAAGTCTACGTTTGGTTAGGGTATGGTAGCTAAGGTTAGGTGTGGACTGGTACGACGTATGTGCTATACACTGCGATTCTATAGAGTTCTGCCCTCCCCTGTCCGCTAGTATGTTTTGCTCAACTATGCGGACGGCAGCAATAGTGGTCGTTGTACGTTAGGCTGAGTTATGTTACGTTTGGCTAGGTTAGGATAGGATACATAGTCTTTTGTTCTATACACCGCCATTCGGCGGGCTTCTACGCTCTCATGTGCTACAATTTGCTCTGCTTGGCCCTGGCGTGGCCAGTAGTTGTGTTCTCGACACGTTAGGTTGAGTAATGTTACTTTCCGTTAGATTAGGTTGGGAAGGCTCGGTTACGATTTCTCTGACCCTCGTTCTGTACACTGCTATTCGGTGGGTTTCCCT
>NW_016909617.1:0-793 GCF_001483705.2 Eufriesea mexicana
CCCGAATTTGCTAGACACAGGGGAGGCCAGCAGTAATGGCCGCGGCACCCAACGTTGGGTGTCACTACAGTTGGTAAGGTGGCGAAAGCATGGGTTAGGTTTGAATATCTTTGATTTTCCTCCTATACACTACGATCTTATGTATTTCTCCGCCCTACTATCCTTTAATATGTTCTGCCTGGCTCTGTGGAGCCCAACAATAGTGGTGGCGGCCCGTTTGGTTGAGACTGGTTACGTTTGGATATGTTATGATTGGTTAGTTTGGGACATGGTACATGTGACTTTTGTGTTACTTAACATCGTTCGGAGGATATCTTCGCTCTACTGCGCTCTAACATGCTCTGCTTTGCTCCGGGGAGGCCAGAAACGTTGGCCGCGACATGTTAGGCTGGGTTAGGTTACGTTTCGTTAGTCTATGTTAGCATGGGTAGGGTCCGTATAGCTTTCAGTTTTCTGCTATACACTGCGATTCTATAGACTTCTGCGCCCTGGTTTGATCTAGTATGTTCTGCATGGTCCAGAGGAGGCCACGAATAGTGGTCTCGGCACGTTAGGTTGAGTCATGTTACGTTTGGTTAAGTTAGGTTCGATTAGGTTTGGTCATGGAAGCTTTGACTTTTGCGCTATAGACGGCAATCTGTTGGACTTCTGCATTGCGCTCTACTATGCTCTGGTATGTTCTGCTTGGGTCTGGGAGGCCATCGATTGTACTCTCGACACGTTAGGTTTCTTTGGGTTATGTTTGGTTTGCTTCGTTTGGGCAGGTTATGCTTGGATGGCTTTGACTTTTGCG
>NW_016909618.1:0-317 GCF_001483705.2 Eufriesea mexicana
GAGAAAGCGTTCTCGCATAAATAAACGCGAAATATACTTTTGGCCTGCTGTAGTCGTTGCAATTGAATAGAATCTGACTGGAAAGTACAATTTCATTGACATTTTCGAATAATATCCTGGCTAGCAAACTTTCTCGCACAAATAAGTAGTATAGATTCATTTGTCGTACTTTAGCCATTGCAATGCAATAGAATCTGAATGGAAAGTTCAATTTTATTGACATTTTCGACCAATATCGTCGTGATCAGGCTTTGTTCCATAAATAAGGAGGTAAGATACCTTTGGCGTGCTTTAGCCATTGCAATGCCATAGAATCT
>NW_016909619.1:0-904 GCF_001483705.2 Eufriesea mexicana
CATTTGTGCTAAACACTGCTGTCCGCGGACTTTTGCGCACTACTGTGTTCTAATATTTTCTGCCTGGTTCTGGATAGGCCTGCGTTAGTGATCTCGGCACCATAGGCTGAGTTATGTTACGTTTGGTTAGGTCATGTTGTGCCAAACTCGGTCAGGTTATTTTTGACTTTCGCGCTGTATACTGCTATTCGGAGGATTCCTGCGCTCGCCTGAGCTCCACTGTATTATGCCTGGCCCCGGGCAGGCCAGCAATAGTTGCCTCGGCACTTAATGCTCTGTTAGGCTACGTTGGAATATGTTATGTCAAGTCATGTTCGGTTAGGATAGCTTCGACCTTCTTGCTATACACTATTATTCGCAGAGCTCCTGTGATCTACTGCGCTCTACTATATTCTGCCTGACTCAGGGGTTGCCAGCAATATTGGTCTCGTCACGCAATGTTAGGATACACTACGTTTGTGTAGGTAAGGCATGGTCTGGTCACGTCACGATAAGTTCGACCTTTGTGATATACGCTGCAATGCTTTGGACTTCTGCGTTCTGCTGTGCTATAGTATATTCTGCTTGGTTCTGGGGGGCCAGCAATAGTGGTTCCGTCATGTTAGGTTGGGTTATGCTCCGTTTGGGTACTTGGGTGTGTTACGTTTGGCAAGGTTTGGATAGGTTACTTTGACTTTTGCGTTATACACTGCTACTCGGTGGATGTCTGCGCTCTACTGTGCTCAGATATGTTCCGCTTGGCTTTGGGGCGCCAAGCAATAGTACTCCCGGCACGTCAGCTTCAGCTATGTTACTTTCCGTTGGGTTAGTTTAGGAAGGCTTGGTTAAGGTTTCTTTGACGTTTATGCTATTCCCTGGTATTTGGAGGATGCCCGCGCTCAACAATGCTCCACTGTACTCAACT
>NW_016909620.1:0-870 GCF_001483705.2 Eufriesea mexicana
GCTGTGTGTAGTACAAAAGTCAAAGCTATCGTAACCGAGTCCAACCAAACCTTACCTAACCAAGCTTAACATGGCAGAACCTAACGTGACGAGAGCACTCTTCCTGGCGTCCACATATAAATGCAGAGTATTCACATGGCAGAACCTAACGTGACGAGAGCACTCTTCCTGGCGTCCACATATAAATGCAGAGTGTGATAGCGTACAGAAGAGAGAAGAAGTACGTAGAATAGTAGTGCGTTGCACAGGAGTCAAAGCTATCCTAACCAAACACAACGTAACCTAAACTAACCGAACGTAATATAACTCAACCTATAGTAAGGCGACCACAATTTCCGGCCTCCCGGTAGTCGGTCAGTGCATAGTCGAGCAATCTAGAGCGCAGAATTCCACCGAAAATCAATGTGTAGCGCAAAAGTCTAGGCTATCATATCCTGACCTAACCAAACGTCCCCTAATCGAACGCAACCTAACCTATTATATCGTGCCGAGACCAATACTGCCGGCCTCCTGAGAGAAAAGTAGAGTATAATAGAGCGCAGTAGAGCGCAGAAATCCACCGAATAGCGGTGTATAGCATAATAGTCTATGCTGTCCTATCCTAACCTTACCGAGCTTAACATAACCAAACGTTATAAATCTCAATCTAACGTGCCGAGACCACTATTGCTGGCCTCCCCAGAACGAAGCAGAACGTATTAGAGCATAGAGGAACGCAGGAATCCAACAAATATCAGTATATAGCACAAAAGTCGAAATTACTCTATCCTAACTTAACAAACCTTCACATCACCGAACGTTACATTTCACAAACCAACGTGCCAAGAAAACTGCTGATGGCCTCCACAGGGCCAAGCAGAATGTTGTAGA
>NW_016909621.1:0-251 GCF_001483705.2 Eufriesea mexicana
CAATCCAATGGCAAGTACAGCCATCTACCTGCTAGAGGATAGGTCTATTCAAAATCTATAATCCCTTATGGCTTGGTGAAAAGGTCGCACATAGTTTTTAATCCAATGGCATGTACAGCCATCTACTTGTCAGAGAATAAGTTTATTCAAAATCTATATGCTGTAATAGCTTGGTGATTAGATCGCCTACGCCATCAATCCAATGGCACGTACAGTCATCTACTTGCCAGACAATAGGTCTACTCAAAATC
>NW_016909622.1:0-1124 GCF_001483705.2 Eufriesea mexicana
TAACCAAACGTATCCTATGTCAGCCTATCGTGCCGAGACAAATACTGCTGGCCTCTCCGTCGGTAAGCAGGGCCAATTTGAGAAGAAAAGGGCACTGACGTCCATAGAATGGCAATGCATATCTCGAAAGTCAGAGATATCCAAACCTAACCCAAAAAACCTAATCTAACCGAACGTAACTTAACAAATCCTAACGCTCCGCGGTCACTATTTCAAACATTCCCGGATCAAAGCAGGGAATATTATATCACATTAGGGCGCAGAAACCCGCCGAATAGCAGTGTATACCGCAAAAGTCGAAGCTACCCCGTTCTAACATAACCAAACTTACCATAGGCAGACGTAACGTATCACAACCTGACGTGCCACAACCACTACTGCTCCATCACGAGATCTAAGTGGTGCATAACAAAGCAGTGTAGAACGCTTAAATATTCCGAATAGCGGTGTACAGCTAAAAAGTCAAAGCTATTCTAAACAAACCTTACCAAACGTAACATAACTCAGACTAACGTGACGAGAACACTATTCCTGGCATGCACAGAGGCAAGCAGATTGTGATAGCTCACAGGAGAGCACAGAAGTCCATAGGATAGCAGTGTGTAGCACGAAAGTCAAAGCTATCCCAGACTAACACAGAGAAACCTACCTTAACCAGACATATCTTAGCTCAACATAACGTGCCGTGTCCAATATTTGTTGCAACCCCAGAGATATGCGGAACACATTACAGAAGAGCAGCGCGCAGAAATGAAGAGTATCTCAGTGCGCAGCAGAAAAGTCAAAGGTATCCAAACCTAACACAAGCTAACGTAACCTAACATAGCGAAGCCTAACTCAAGGTAACGTGCCGTGGCCGCGATTTCTGGCCCACCCAGTGTCAAGCAGAATAGAGCACAGCGAAGTGGAGGGCAGGAATCCATCGAATAGCTGCGTATTGCACAAAAGTCAGTGATATCCTAACCTAACCAGGCAGAACCAAACGTAACCGAACGTAACCATTCCCAAGTTTACGTGCGGCGAACAGTATTGCTGGCCTCCCCAGAGCCTAGCAGAACATACTAGGGCACAGTAGAGCGCAGAAATTCAACGTATCACGGTGTTTAGCAGAAAAGTCAAAGCTA